>NC_031989.1:52023409-52024323 GCF_001879085.1 Nicotiana attenuata
AAATATTTACGTAAAGAATTGTAAAACGTAAGTCGAAACTAGATAGGCCAAACGGAGCCTTAAGATTTACCAACGTTTGAAATGGACTATGTATAAGTTCTCAAAAGCACCAATCTTTTGCAAAAATCATAATAGTTCAACTTCCGTAAAAGAAAAGGACAAGAAGAATGATCAAATCCCAAACAACTGTTCCATTGGGTAGCTGGTTGTATCTGCAGAAATTCAACATAGTTTAAAAAGCTAATTAAAAATCTTAGCTTGCTGCCCAGGTGGCGAAGATAAGAATTTCCTCAATGGTGTTCAAGTTTGAAGGAAGTGAAAAAAGTTCTCCGACAAAGAGTGTTCAATATATATACCTCTAAAATATGCAGTGTAAATTTCCGATGAAGGGTGGTCAATTGACCATCCTTCAAGACATGTAGCTTCGTCCTTGGCTGCTCTGCAAGAAAGGTCACTCGAAAGAGAAAATCATAACCAGAGGCGAAAATAGTGCATGTCTTGTATTTTCCGCTAGAACTACCTACATGTATAGATACAAAAAAAAAGTTAAAATATATACATAAAATAAGATCACGCTCATTTTAAAATCACTAACTATTAATCTTGGATTCGTCTCTGAAACATTAGTCCTGAAGCTTCCCCTTAACATGTTTAACCAAAAAATAGAATTTCGGTTAAAACTAGAAATTAAGAGAAAAAATCGGGTTACTGATAATCAGGAGACAAAAAGAATAAGAAATTTTTGAGAATAAGAAAGCAGTAAATAAGTTTGTATTTCAATGTAATCTCAATGATATTTCGTGTCCTTACAAATGCTGAGATCTCCTCCTTTTATAGTTGATTTTTCTAGAAAAAGGTATAATGTCTCCGTATTAAAGAGGCAATTATGAGCATTAAATGACATTAAATGAAAC
>NC_031989.1:52024348-52112672 GCF_001879085.1 Nicotiana attenuata
AGATGGTAGTTCTTTCCTCGCTATTTCATACTCTGCTTCCATTTGTTGTTATCGAATGGACACTTTATAGCTTGGTCTAATAGTTGTCACCCGTGGGCGGTACCGAGAACTATTCTTAAAAACCTGCGGCCTATTTACTTAGATGAACCGTCGAGTGAATAAGGTCCAGTCCCCAGGTTTGCCACCATTAAAACTTTGTAATTCTTTTTCAGCTTCTAACTGCATCCCCTGACTTGAAAATCAAGCTAGCGAAATCAGCTAATACCTGAGATTTATAGCTAGTCCTAGGTTGATAGTTGATGCTCGTACCACTTATTCTTATAGCCCATTTGCAACCTACCTGATTATTCATGTTTATGCAAAATATTTCGTAATGGAAAAGCATTACACAGCAAATGGGGATGACATTGAAATATAGGTCTTAATTTTTCTAGGACGCCATGATCAAGCAAGCGCTAACTTTTCTAGTGCGCGGTACCGTGTTTCTGCATCTAGACAAGACTTGGCTTAATAATAATAGGAGATTTGCTTACCTTGATCCTCCCGGACTAAAACAGCACTTTACCGCAACTTCTGACACGGCAAGATATAGTGAGAGTAAACTCTCTCTACCTTTGGTTTCGCCAAACAACGTTGATTTTGACCAAAATATACTTTTCAGATTTCTCAAGTGCTTGTTGACAATCTTCGTTCCATTTTTCAAAATGATCCTTTTCTTTAAGGCTTGAGAAAAATTTTGAAGGCATTTTTCTGAAGACTTTGGAAATATAAATCTCCCCAAGCTTGCAATTCTCCCAGTTAGCCTTTGAACTTCTTTTTACTCGTAAATACATCTGGAATTTCTTCAATGGCCTTAATGCTGTGCAGATTTCACTTCAATTCCACGGTTAGAAACAAGAAAACACTAAAAAATTTCCTTGATGCCACTTCCAAATGCACATTTTTCTGGATTCAACTTCATATCATATATTTTCGCAAAAATCTTTAAACGTATCAGATAAGTGCGATATATGGATCTTCTGAATTGTTGAGTTTCTTAACTAGCATATCATCATGTATACTTCCATGGTTTTTTCCTACAATGTCTTTTGAAACATTTGGGTGACCAACCTTTGATACGTTGCACTGCATATTCTTAAGACCGAAAGGCATTACCTTTATAACAATAAAGTCCCCGTGTCTGTTATAAAGAAGTTTTTTCTTCTCACCTGGAATCCATTCTTGATTTTATTATAGCCTGAATATGCATTCTAAAAAACTTAATAGGTTCATGCCTGCGAGTAGCATCATTAACTGATCTATGTGGCTGGTAAAGGAAAAGAATCTTTGGACGGGCTGCTATTAAGGTCTGTGTAATTCTACACAGACTCGCACTTTACCGTTCTGTCTTGGGAACCACAACAGTATTAGCTAACCAGTTAGGATACTTTACCTCGCGAATCGAACCAATTTTTAGCAATTTTTGAACTTCCTCTCGAAATCACCTTATTTTTGAAAGTTCCTGTGTTTTCTTTTCTTTTCTTGACTCCTCGGAGGATACGATGGATCTTCAATTAGTTTATGAGTCATCACCTCCGTTGGTATACCTGTCATGTCTGTATGGGGACCAAGCAAAACAGTCGCATTTAGCTTTAAAAATTCAATTAACTTTACGTTTTTACCTCCGGGCTAAGATTTTTAGCTCTATGTTACACTGTTCTCTCGGGGCCAATGTATAAATTAACACCACAGCCTCTAGCTCTTCTATCATTGTTTTGATGTTATCATTCTCCTCCGGTTCTTGAATGGTATTCAGGTCTTGAAATCCAGATCTGTTTGCTTCTGCTCAGGTGAGGTTTGTTCCATGTTACCCTCACCTAATTCTGTAATTGCTATTTGTCTCCACATAAACAATTGAATCTGCAACGGAATTTGATAGTCCTAGATGTTTTGTGATCACCTCTGGATTTGGGCATTATTCTCCCATGGAGATGGGAATTTTAATAACTTTGATGTAGAGTTGATGGGACAGGCATCCATTCATGGATCCAAGGTCTCCCCATGATCACTTCACTATAACCATTTCGATATCTACTATCTGAAATTTAAGTTTCTTTAACAACACCTGCAGCAAAAGTTGTTAGACTAACTCTCCTTTTGTTACTACACTTGAATTGTCGAACCGGACAAGGTATCGCCTTTGGGATCATTTTGTCTTCAGCTTGCAATTTCACGTAACACCCTTTATAGTTATAATATTTACGAAACTTCCTGGATCAATCAAAACTCGCTTTAATTAGTATCATGTACAAGTAAAATATTATACCAGTGCATCGTGTGTGGTGGTGATTACTCCTTCTGTATCTTGCTCATCAAGATCATCAAAAGTGATACTTTCATCTTCTAAGGTTTGTCGCACTCGCTTCCCGTGCGTGATTGTTACTTTGGAAACTTTATTTGAAGCCGTATATGTTACTCCATAAATATCCTCTCCCCCACTTATAACATTCACGGTTCTCTTGGGTGATGGGGGCTTTGGTGGTTCTTGCCTATTTTTCATGTGGGCTTGCTTACCTTTCTCACTAAATAACTCAGTGAGATACCCTTGTTTCAATAGATGGTCCACTTCACTTTGCAAGAATCTACATTCTGAAGTCTTATGCCCGTGATCATTGTGAAATTCGCACCAATGATCTGGATTGCGCTTATTTGGATTTGACCGCATCTCTTTTGGCCACCGTACCTTATCTCCCATGCTCCTCAAAACAGCTACGAGCTTGGAGCTAGTGACGTTGAAATTATATCCACCAAATCTTGCCTTCAAACTTCCATCATCATCTCGTGACCCGCGTGTGTTTCGATCATTCCCAAACCTTGATGAGGAGCCTGATTCCCTGTTCCTAGGTCTGTGATCGTACCTTTGATTATCTTGTCTTGACCGTGAGTCCTTTCCCGCAGGTCCCATGTATGGCTCGTACCTGTTTTTACCGGATCTTTTTTCATTTTCAATACGCCTTGAGCTTACCTTTTCTTCTGTTTTATGTCGTAAAATAATGTCTTCTTCAATCCTCATCTTTGTGCTGTATCTGTTGTAGACATCACTCCACGTTGTTGCTGGGAATTCTCGAAGGCTTTCTTTGAGTCGCCTCGTGGCTTCTGAACTCTTCTCATTTAAATTACTAGCAAAGGCTATGGCTGCCCAATTGTCAGGTACTCGTGGCAGCGTCATTCTTTCCCGTTGAAATCTATCTACGAACTCTCTAAGCAACTCTGAGTCTCCTTGCTTGATTTTGAAGATATCTTCCATTCGCTTTTCAACTTTTTGAGCTCCCGAGTGTGCTTTGATAAATAAATCTGCAAGCTCAGCAAACGAATTTATAGAATTTTCAGGTAAAAGAGAATACCATGTTAGGGCTCCTTTAGTGAGTGTTTCACCGAATTTTTTGACCAAGACCGACTCGATTTCTTGCTTAGTCAAATCATTGCCCTTGACACCTGTTGTGAATGCAGTAACGTGATCTCGTGGGTCTGATGTACCATCATACTTTGGAATATCAGGCATCTTAAACTTCTTTGGAATTGGAAGGGGAGCAGCGCTTGGCTTCCATGGTTGTTGGGAATATTTATCTATATCGATACCCTTGATCACGGGCGGTACTCCAGGTATTTGTTCTATGCGTTCATTTTGCTCCTTGAGCTGTTTCTGCAAGGTTAGTACTAGACTTTGTAAATCAGAATTAACTGGATTACCTGGGTCTCTCTCTTGTGTTTCACTTAGAGTTCCACCGCTGCCAGAATTAATCAACCCTGAACGAGGATTCTCCAAAGTGTTGTTGTTTGGAGCAGACGCGGGTGGAACAGCAGGCAATTGGCGAACAAAAGCTTGGAGAGCGTTATTGACTTGAGAGGCAATAAGTTTTTGCAGAGCCTCATTCATGGTTTCAACGTTTTCGAATTGAGCCTGTCCATCTGTATAAGATCCATCAGGAGTGCCTTCACGAGATCGTTGTGGGGAACCTCGTGGAGAACCTTGTGGAGAGCCTTGTGGGGAATCTCCCTGAAGTTGTTGGACTGTCTGAATTTCTGGGTTTCCTTGAATGTTGTCATTGTTGTTCGACATGATTGATGCAATCAAGAAAATTAGATTGAGATATGCTTGATTATCAGATTCCCGGTAACGGAACCAATTTGTTTAACCAAAAAATAGAATCGGTTAAAACTAGAAATTAAGAGAAAAAATCGGGTTACTGATAATCAGGAGACAAAATGAATAAGAAATTTTTGAGAATAAGAAAGCAGTAAATAAGTTTGTATTTCAATGTAATCTCAATGATATTTCGTGTCCTTACAAATGATGAGATCTCCTCCTTTTATAATTGATTTTTCTAGAAAAAGGTATAATGTCTCCGTATTAAAGAGGCAATTATGAGCATTAAATGACATTAAATGAAACATTACACAATCATTCCTATTCAATGCTGATTCGCTAACATATTTGACATTTAATACTGAATTTAGACTCCTTTATGCTATCAGATTCATATCTTCAATTCCTTCTGACCTCCTGGCTTTAATTAAGTTAAATAGATACGAGACTCGTATCATTTGAATAGCATCTCGTGCCTATTTAACTCTCTTCTTTTCGTATCTGATATCGCCTGTGCCCCTCAATTGATCATCATGTTTTGACCATTTGACCAGTCCACGTGTCATGCCACGTCACCTTCAATATAAATTCAGTTTTTTCCCAATACAATACTAATAATTTTGTACATGCAATTTAGGCTAATAACATTTAGCCAGGGATCTATCAGTCGCAATTTTCTCACAAAAAATGATCGCTACAATTACTTCCTCACTAAATTTAGAGAGGGACATCAGCTAGTCTTTGCACATTTCAATTGTTCCTACTTTATATGCGTGTTTAACTTCATGAAGTCGCAATGCAGTCCACGCCTTTCATCCATTTTAGGACTGAATATATAACAGGATATATATAGAGAGAGAGAGAGAATGCCACGGAAGAAACAGATATCTTATTGGTTAGGATACAGAGTAATACTTCTACCTGATTGATTAATATTATGAAGTTGGAAGTGCTGAAATGCTACAAGCTGTGAAGTTTGGTAAGGCTTTAATTTGATCATTACAAGCAGTAGTTCTCTCATCACTTGGACTATTATTTGAAAAAAGATAGAACAAAATATGAAGTCATCCTCTCTTTATTCCTTCCACACCATCATCATCAATGACCTCAATCTCAGTTGATCCTGCAAATGGATGATAATAATATAACCAGTCAGAACTCAAAAGTGAATGTAGTTAAAGAATCACATGAAAGGTGAAAATTATCTTGAAAAGCAGAAAATAAATCTTACAGGTCACAGTTGACGGTCTTAGAAACAGTAATGTCCAATGTTACACCACACTTGGTAGGGAGAGCCTGGGCAGCGTCTTCCTTCAAATTTGCATACCTGTTGGCAGCAGCCTTGACACAGTTACATGCAGCCCTCTTGTCAGCAGTGTTTTGAACCATACCTTCTAACGCCTTCACACTATTACAGCAAGCTGCATTTGGATCACCACCCTGAGTAAGGTAAGGGATACAAGGTGCTAAAGAAGCATCCACTTGACCACAAGTAAGAGCCTGCCCTGGCTCAACCATGAACTGAATCATGGCCAATACTGCAATTGCTGAAATAATGATTCCCTTCATCTTTCTTGTCTGTGGAAGATATATTGAGTTACAAAATTCAAGTTGTATGTTTTTCTAAACTCTCTGAATTGGTATGATGTTTGAAGCAGGCTGTGGTAGGCATATATATATAGGACTCTCCTGAGATGAGTGCAAACAAATAAGTAAACAGAATGTTGTTTGGGAATAGGTCAGAGCTGTCACACTAATTTGGCTTTTTCTTGATCTTGGTATGTCATTCATAGGGAAACAATTTTCCACAGTTTCTTTCTCCTTATAGTTTTTTCGTAACATATATAGATCGATATATCTTCTCTTTATTGGTCAATTCTGACTCTAGCCTGATTATGTATTTGAGATAGCTGGGTCGATTGAGACTAGTTTTCCTGGAGTAGATACTCATATCATCACTGAGCTGGAGCAGAAGTCATCTTAAAGTTAATGGTTTAAAATATTCTTCAGAATTTGGTTTTGATTAGATTCAATGGAATTTCATTAGGCATAATAAATAAAATTGAGATAGTTTTGTCAATGATTATGTATATTTATTTTCCAGTAACTAGCCAAAGACTATGAAACCTGGTCCGAATTGACAACTTAATTGTTGTGAGAGCTTCGACAAGGAAAAGAAATGGCAATAGGTAGATTAATAGCCTAGGACCTTAGTAAAATAGCTTTGATTCCTTAACTAATTAAAGCAGGAGAAGGGTAATCTGTGTAATCTTTTTGGGATCTCTAAATATACATAATGAGTCAATGACCTAACTGTAAAAACTTAACCGCACCCCTTAAGTATACACTATTCTAACTTGCTATATACCTTTGTACACTGATTGGTTCTAACACAACCAGTTTCAAGGAGTGCAGTCTAAAATGAACACTTAAATTATCAGACCTTACATAAAAAAAATTAATGGGTATGGCTGGTTCAGCATTTCTATCCTGGAAAAAATGTCTCTTTGTTTAAGGCCGCTCTGTAAATAATGATCTCACCTGATAAAGCTAACATTAATTTTTTATATACTTTGGAATTACTTTTGTGTTTCAGGTCATGTAATATAAGAATTGATGAGATGAAACGAAATCATCTCTTTTTATCTCTGTCCTGATTTATACATCTTGTTATATATGCACATTTCAACAGTCTCTCTTACATTTTATTGTTATAGCCGCCCCCGACTTGCTTGGGATTGAGGAGTTGTAGTAGCTGTTGCTGTTAATCTTTCTTTGAAGGAATCTCTTAGCTGATAGGGCACCTATTATTGACCAATTTCATCAGTCCAAAAATTGGTACGAGCAAACGAAAGAGAGATTTATTCACTAAGTTCAGTTCGTGAACTCGATATATTAGTGGAACAAGCAGAGAATTGACAGGTTCAGTTTTGATAAACGTTTTTCAGAACTCCAAACACAATTTTAGTCTTTCAGTGTACCACCAGAGTAGAAGAAATTCACATATTGCAGAAGTAGTTCTTTGCACTTTGTATTGCCTAAAAGTAAAGAGTTTTGATTCACCAAGAAATCAACAGAAGTGATGGAACCACCAACAAGTTGATAAATGAAGGGAACAGTAACAGTTTCAACGGCTTGCACTAAACAGTGTGTGGCAGACGTGCATTAAAAAAAGCAAAAGGAGCCAAAATAGAATAACAGATAATACTCAAGCAAGAAACCACTCAAAACAGTGAAGCAATCATAACTACTAGTCTACTACTATAAATACACCCTCTGTACTTAGCTTCTAATATCCCCAAAAAAAAGGAGCTAAAGAAGCGAACAAGCCTAACCTTGAAATATTCCACACACAAGAAAGATGAAGGGTATCATCATTTCAGTGATTGCAGTGTTGGTCATGATTCAGCTCATGGTTGAGCCAGGACAGGCTCTTACCTGTGGTCAAGTGGATGCTTCTTTAGCACCTTGTATCCCTTACCTTACTCAGGGTGGCGAACCTGGAACTGCGTGTTGTAACGGAGTGAAAGCCTTGAAAGTTATGGCTCAATCTATAGTTGACAGAAGGACAGCCTGCAATTGTGTCAAGGCTGCTGCCAACCGATATGCAAATCTGAAGGATGATGCTGCTCAGGCTCTCCCTAGCAAATGTGGTGTTACAATGGATATTCCCGTCTCTCGTACCATCAACTGTGACATGTAAGATTATCATCATATAATTATACATCTCAATTAGAGTTATTGCACATTCTGATTTGTTTTTTTTTTTTTTTTTTGCAGAATCAACTGAAATGATTCAATGCAGCCAGAAATGTGCCAGGCTGATCATGCTAGAAATACATGGAACCAAGTTTTACGTTATCTACTTAATTTGATGTATAAGATGCTTTGAGATATTATAATAATACAATACAATACTCTCTTTTATCCTTCTCTCTGGACAATTATGCCAATGTGCATTTCATATTGCAGAGTCAATAAAAGCATATATAACTGTATGAGCTACATATGTTACTTTGGAAAGACAAAAAGTGTTCTGCAATATCGACAGGCATCTAGTTCAATGCCTTATGTTTAACTTCTATATGCTTACAAGAGGTTGTTTCCACGGCTCGAACCCGTGACCTCCTGGTCACATGGCAGCAACTTTACCAGTTACGTCAAGGCTCCCCTTCAAAGAAATGGAAATTCCAAACTAATATAAAATTCTTCCTTAATCACAAAAACATCACCGAGCTAACAGCTAACATCAGATGCAACTGTTTTTGTCGTCCACTTATTTTCTCATAAACATCAACTTAAAGTATAGGATGAAAAGGACAGAATGAGGTATCAGTCATAAATGATCTCAGAACAATTTCTTTCTAAAATCGCACTATTTCACGAATTAATAATTTATTATATAAACATTACTAATTTTTTAGTTCTCATCACTATTTTGTAATGCTTACTGGCTCTAACCATAAGGAATTCCAGTTTCAACCTAATAATAAACTAAACAAAGTCAAATGCTAAGTTTCCTAAATAATTTTATTATTTCAATATCAAACTATCTAATCCACAAAGGTTAAAATGATTTCCTCCTCAAAACTATATTTATTTAAAAGAATTTGATAAGACACCTGAAAGTAAACCTTGAACCTGAAAGTAATCTATGCAAAAAGTAGTTTTTTTTACTAAGCGAATTCAGTTGAACTCTCTTTGCACAACGTGGATCCATCGAAGTTAACCTTTTTCCTATATAATCTAATTCCAATTATCCAGATGAATATCTGACACGCACATTTATAATGGAAATGATAAAGACTAAGTTATTCTAGTTATAAAGACTAGTTTTGTAAAGGAGCTCAAAACTATTACCAAAATGTGAGAATCTCAGGGGGAAAAAAAAAGAATAACAATAAGAAAGGGTAAGAGGAGCTCTAACAGCACCTCCTTGTACTACTCAGACATTAGAGAATGTTACACCTATCCTCTCGGTTGTTGTAATAGTTTCCAAAGGGGTTTAAAAGGACTTGGGATGCTTCTCCCTATTGCCTTACAGCTTTGGATGGTTGTTATGTATCGTTTCATAATGTATTGTATCGTATCGTATCGTTTTGATGTATACAATTTTTTGGATAAATTGTATTGTTTGCCGTCGTTTCATGATGTCATGCACCAACAACATGAATAATAAACTTGCAATATTATTATGAAAAAATAAGCTACGACGTAGAATTATTATATAAAATGGTAGGGTAAAAGATAAAAAATAACTATTAAATAATAAAGAAAGACAAGATGAGAGGAAAAAATAAGGTAACAACGCTACCACAACAAATCGGTCGTTCAGTAAGATTATAATAATCAGTAATCACTATTACATTAGACCATATTCAGGCCATGTTACTTTCAACTGCTGTACAGAGTTAGGACAACATCCTTATGTCTAGCTGTTGAGAGTGGCAATTTGAAATAGGGATCTTAACTATTGTCAAATTTTGGAGGACAGAGGCATCTTATTAATATCAACCTAACATTTTTTTTTATTAAGGAAATGCCTGGAAGTGTAATTTTCTGCAATCAATGAGGATAAGATTCTTCAGTTCATATACATGCCCAGAACACAGCACAACTGCAGGAAACATCACAGCTGCAAGGGAAACTGTTTTGATCCCATCACTTTCTTCTTCTAATTGTTTATCAATGACATAAGTAAGGGAAAAGGCCAAAATCGTGTAACAAATTTTACATAAGCCATTAACTGACCTTTCTTTTATTAGCCATCTTGAGAATACTATATATATCCCCTTCTATGCCTTCAACTATACCAGTCCACAGGGAGAACCAAGAAAAGAAAACTAGTAATCCAAAAACTTCAAGTTTCCAACAGAAAGCGAATATGAAGGGAATCATCATTTCAGCAATTGCAGTGTTGGCCATGATTCAGTTCATGGTTGAGCCAGGGCAGGCTCTTACTTGTGGTCAAGTGGATGCTTCTTTAGCACCTTGTATTCCCTACCTTACTCAGGGTGGTGATCCAAATGCAGCTTGCTGTAGTGGTGTGAAAGCGTTAGAAGGTATGGCTCAAAACACTGCTGACAAGAGGGCTGCATGTAATTGTGTCAAGGCTGCAGCCAACCGGTATGCAAACTTGAAGGAAGACGCTGCCCAGGCTCTCCCTACCAAGTGTGGTGTAACATTGGACATAACTGTTTCTAAGAGCGTCAACTGTGACCTGTAAGATTTATTTTCTGCTTTTCAAGATAATTTTCAGTTTTAATGTCATTCTTCAACTACATTCACTTTTGAGTCCTGACTGGTTATATTATTATCAACCATTTGCAGGATCAACTGAAATTGAGGTCATTGATGATGAAGGTGTGGAAGGAATAAAAAGAGGAAGACTCACCGACTTCATATTTTGTTCTATTTTTTTTTTCAAATAATAGTCTTAAGTGATGAGAGAAATACTGCTTGTAATGATCAAAGCTTTACCGAGCATAAAGTGTTTCTGCAATTTCCCAAGATTATTGAACTGTGACAAGGACAATTTGATAGTTTATTTTGGCTTCATCATCTTTCAAAAGATTGATCATTTACTCTATCTATGTCCCTCGTCCTATGAAGTATTCATCCCTAAAAGGGAAGCACTAACCTGGAATCTTCTATTAAATTTAGTAAAATTGGAACATGATCTGTATGAATCTGGTACATGCAATCAAATAGCATAAAATTGTTCAAGCCAGAATTGGATGTATTCCTCCTAGTTAAGCTAGTATCATTCAGGCTCCATTTGCAGAAATTTGATAGTCCATTTATTTTGGTTAGAAGAGAGAAAAAGAAAAAACTCCTGATCAGTTGCAATTCAATTTATGGAATATAACCTTAACTTTTAGCAACTTCCTTCCTATATAACTTTGGTGCTACATATCATCAAGAGTACAATGCCAGGAAATATCTGTCAAAGTGGATCTAGAGAACTTGGCAAAAAGACTAAGCTCACACTCCATATTCTTATCAAGATAACTCCTATTTATTCCTCCTATTCTAACTTGTATTTTGCTTCCAAAGCTGAACTGTCAGGATCCTATGGACTGGACCATTCATTTTCTTGGATCGCCATGATTCATGAGCTTCTATAATAGGCCTGGTTCCAAATTCCGTTTTCCTTTACATCATCCATCTTTTCTGAGAAAACTAACACTAACAGTAGGAAAGCAGTAGGGATGCAACATTATATCCTTCATAAATTACTAATTACCTCTCTGTTCCCCTTCCCTTTCCCAGGGATTTGCATGCTGCAGTGACCAGTATTAATGATGAAATGAATTCTTGTGAGAACATCAATTGTACCTCTTTTTAGAATTCTTGGGGATAAGTATAAAGGAATAGAAAATTCATCACCGGTAAAGGATGAAAAAGAAACATCATTTCAAGTCGATTTTTAAGGTTTCTTAGTAGTACGATACATAACAATCACCTAGTTAAATAAACTGATATATCATCAGATGATTGGATTAAATTATCCCCCATGAACCTCCCCTAGAAAAATAAGTGATCCAAGAACTCAAAAACATTACTGCAGATTACCAGCTATGTTGCGCGGACTCTCCAAAATGTAGCCGCACCCGTGTCGGATCCTTAAAAATGCACTACTCTTGGAGGATCCGACACGTATCCTGCCACATTTTTCGGAGAGTCCGAGCAACATAGATTACCAGTATATGTCAGCAGTAGATTCTATTATTTAACTTCTATTAGATTTTGATGACATAAAATGTATTAAGATGACATTGACATCATATACTTAATTACTAGGTATTTTTACGAGTTTCTCTTCAGGTTTAATAGTAATAATGGATATTTATTTCGGAAAATCTGAATTTTGCTAGTGATGCCAAAGAAATTGTAGTCAAGTCCTTATGCCGGTGTGCATTATCATCAAGATCTCTTTTTTTTTCCATCATCCTAGAGTGATTATCAAATTCTTGAATATTTCTCTCTTACAGATATCTTCATGTAATTCACACCTAGCAACATAAAGCAGAGATTTTAGCACCCATGGCAGAATTTACTCATTTGGTCAGACTTTATCCAAGTCGACCAACTCCTGAGGGTAAAGAAAATATTGACTGAACTTGCATGCATAAGTATGTTGAAAGTTTGAATAAACATGTGTTGACAAAAGAAGATAGGAAAAAAACTATCCACCCTGGGACCTATAGTCAGATAACGGCAAACTTGCACTGTTTGTTCTAAACTAAGTAAACAATGTAGTACTAGTCAAAACACAAATAGCACCAGATAAGTTTTCAAGAATATCCATTTATACAGTCCTCTTTCTCAATCTGTTTGTACAACTATGTTGAAGGGACTGGTTTTGCATTAAGTAGGAAAAGAAACAGTATCATTCACACAGAGAAATGACAATTATCCATGTTCATTTTTTCAGTGGCACTGAAACTACATCTCTGTTACATCAGTTCTCATCACTCCCAAAAATTCCTACTTGAGTGACTGAGTGGTTCTAAGCTGTATGGCAGATTTGTTTAAAAAGGACTAATTTTTTTAGTTCTTTTTCCTTTTGTTTAAAGAGGACTAATAGTCTTTTGATTCACCCGGGGTGTGGGGAGGGGGTAATAGTTCCCATGCCGACCCCTTGAATCAGAACAATCACTGATCAACTAAGTCGTTTTTATCATTAGATGTCTTAATTCTGCTCCTATGTTCATTATCAAAAATTCTGCTCCAATGTTGTCGCTGCTATATATTCTACTCATGCATCAAAGTGTGATCATCTGCTTGGGAAAAACATTTATATTCTTTTACAAATCATTTTGGAAGCTTTCTTGTTTCTTTACAAATGATATGCTAAGAAAACCAGCCAAGTTATGCACAAAATTATTGAAGCTCGAGGACATATTCCACCGAATACGATGGTTTTCTTTAAAGTCTGATCCAAGCTAACTAATTTAAGGCTCAAATGCATTAAATGAATTTGAGTTCATCTAATCCAATTCAAAGACTTAGTTTGTATATAAAAGCTCACAAGGAAATGATGATCAAAATAGCTACTTGATGCAGTCAGTAAAAAAATAAGGAATAAATTGATACATCAATTTGTAAGTTATATATTAAAAAACATGCATGGTTTACCTTTTTTATTTTTAATACTGGCACACAAAACAGAGATGTGTGATGTGTATTTCGCAGATGACCATTTAAGTCTGGAAAGAAAGAAAGTGGTTTCTGATGCAAAAGAGATAAGGTTTGTTGAATTCTTTTATCTCTAAGCACCACCAGTAGAGAAAGATGAAGCATCATCAATACCAGCAAATAACCGTCATAACACGTAAGACTATTTGTTCCTTTCTTCTGAACAAATCAGGAAATGACATAACAAGGAAACAAAAATCCGAAAAGAGATAACTGATATTACCACAGCAAAGAACAACTTACTTTTCTTAGAACCTATCATATTCCTATATATACCCTCCTAAGACACTGCTAGTCATCAACAAGGCCAATCAAGAATACAGAGAAAAACACCTGCCTTAAAACTATCCTTTTTCTTACACAAAAACTGAAAAGATGAAGGGAATCATCATTGCCATTGCAGTGCTGGCCATGATTCAGGTCATGTTTGAGCCAGGACAAGCTCTTACCTGTGGTCAAGTGGACGCTTCTTTAGCACCATGTATCCCTTACCTCACTCAGGGTGGTGATCCAAGTTCAGCTTGCTGCAGTGGGGTGAAAAGCCTAAACGAATTGGCTCAAACCACAGCTGACAAAAGGACAGCTTGCAATTGTGTCAAGGCTGCTGCTAATAGGTACGCGAACCTCAAAGACGATGCAGCTCAAGCTCTTCCCACCAAGTGTGGTGTCACTATGGATACCCCTGTCTCCAGAACTGTTAACTGTGATATGTAAGTTACTCTTCTTATGCATTTAGATTTTAGATAAAAGTTCAATTCACTATTAAAAAATTTCTTCTCTGACTTAAAATCTTTTTCTGCTTTTCCTTTTCCTTTTCCTTTCTATGGACAGCATCAATTAAAAGACAGGAGGAAAACAAAGAGCATCTGCAAGAAAATAAAAAAGGATGACTTCTCAGTGAATCCTTATATTTCTTTTTGCCTATATTGTATTTCTTCTCTTGTAGCGTAAAATAATGGTTCTGGACTCAGTGACATTGGAGAACCATTTTTCAGTACTCTAAGCTTTATCAAGTTATTCAAGCTTTCTGATGCCAACACCGAGTATAGTAAGAGCAATTTAATTTTCACGCTTTTTATGCTTCTTTTTCGACTAGTCATCACTTAAAAGCGGCAAAAATGGAAAACCAATGACCCGTATAAACGTTAAGACGCAAGAATGCACATCTTGATATACACCAAAAAGAAAGAAAAATAACTAAAAGAAAACAAGAAAAGAAGTCCCCAGCAAACTAACGGAGACCAGAGTTCAACTTGTGATGAACAACCGCTAATTATTTCCTCATGGCCAATTAATGAAATCATTAGTAGAATCGCAAGAGGTCAGAAATAATCTTAACCGTTATTCTGTAGCAGATAATTTATCCCCAAAGGAGTACAATGAACAAATTGAACAAGAACTGGTTGAGCAAGAAACAAAGGAAAAATCACGACTTGATGATCAATAACTTCTATTATCAGAAAGGCCCCACTTTTTGTGAGTCGTTATCACACATTTCTATATTTTGCAAAATTAATATGTTTGAAATAACCAACTGCAAGACGATAAATAAGTGAGGAAGATTACCAGGCACCGAAGCACTTGTCGCCATTGCTGAGGTAACTTCGCGACCTTGGTAAAGAGCCTGTTTGGATTGGCTTAAAAAAAATGTGCTTAAAAGCACTTTTTAAGTGCTGGAACTTGTTTTATAAATAAGCTGTTTGGATAAAAGTGCTGAAACTGAAAAAAAGTTATTAAAGTGTTTGGTAAACAAGTGCTGTTAAGTACTTTTTCTTTTAAAATGATTGAAATATCCTTAAAGCTGATAATACCAAAAATAAGCTTATTATTACAAGTTTTAAATGCTAAATTTATTCCTATACAAATTAATTTTTGTCTAGTTGTCGTAAAATTCTCAATGATTTGATAAAATTATTTTAATATATAAAAATTATTTATAAAATAACATATAATAATAATTTGACTAAAATAGCCACTTCACCAATGGCATATAATAATAACTTAACTAGTTTACCACTGGAAAACGAGTTCTCGTGATGTTTATTAAAAAAAGCGTGACGGGGAAGGGAGCACCACTGGAAAAGAAAGAAAGGAAAGGAAAAAGAGGGGAAAATAATGAATGAAAGAGTAACTAAAGGAGTAAAAGGAAAAGAGAGGAAAGTTATGGAAGAAGAGGAAGAAGAAAGCAGAGGCTGGAGACGCGAGAAAAGAGAAAGATAGCATGTTTTAGGTTTTTTACCGAGGGGTAATTTCGGGATTAAGAAAAATTATAAGGGATAAGAATGTAATATACTTGGTCAAAGCAATATGGCTTTTAAGCCAATTTAAAAAAAGTTGGGTTTACCCAACTTATTGGTTTTGGCTTTTTTTAAGCAGCTTTTAACTTTTCTTAAGCTCTTTTTGTGGTTGCCAAACACTTCCATAAGATAAAAAGTGCTTAAAAGCTGGTTTGACCAGCTTTTAAGCCCATCCAAACAGGCTAAAATTTTGTTCCAGAATTTATTCTGAGGTATGCGTCCTCTAAACATCAAAATAAAATAAAGGTGGATAAATGTTGTACTTAATTAATTTCCTCTAATTGGGTGCGCAACGGCCGGTTCACCCTTAATACTACCTCCATTTCATATTAAATGAGTTACTTTCATTTTTAGTCTATTCCAAAATAAATGACGCATTTCTAAATTTGAAAATAATTCAACTTTAAACTCCTCATTTTACCCATTTTGCCCTTAATGAAAACATTTTATAACCACACAAAAGTCATGGCCCCACAAAGCTTTACCCCTTAAGCTTTTAAGACCACAAATTTTAAAAGTCTTTCTTTTTTTCCTTAAACTCCGTGCCGAGTCAAACTACCTCATTTAATTTGAAATGGAGGGTGTAATATTTTTTAATTCACCAAAATCTTTTTTCCAAAATAACTTATTTAACTTTTTCTTCATATTCTATATTTGTTGTTCTTCCTTTTCTTTATGAATAAACTTTTTAATTTATAATCTTTTATAAAGTATTTAAGGGTATTTTAGTCATTTTAATAATAGAACGGCTTATCAGCACTTGTCATTAAGCTTTTTCAAAAACTTCAGCAGAAGATGCTGAAGTTATTTAGTTCATTTGTAAAAACTTCAGCACTATATAAGCTGAAGTTTTTGAAAAAGCTTTCTAACATACTAGATAAATAATCAGATTACCAACAGTATCTAAATCATAAATTTTGGAAACAATAAACGTGAAAAGAACAGAATTATCATTGTCTACTAACTTACGTACGTGGAAATATTCACAAATTATTGTCTACTAACTTACGTAATTATTTATAATTTATTTTTAAATAATCTGATAAACATATTTATGGCAATCATCCCATGAACTGAAGTTTTATAGCAGCACCAACAGCAGCAGAAGAAAGAAGAAGAAGAAAACGAAGGAGGAGAAGGAGGAGGAGAAAGGGGGCTGAAGTTGTTTAAAAAGTGAGTACAAGTTAAAAAAATTTAAAAAATGAGTATAGATTGGTCGCCCCGTGCAATTTTTACAACTTATACTCTCTCTAAGCCCATGATATTAGTGGGCACGAATATACATAGGGGGACACAAGTGGTAAATTAATTAGAGCAATACAGCTACGTATAACCTTTGTCCCATTCGTGATCCAAACATTTTGTTAACAATAGTGTTCTGGTTCGAAAGATGTTTAACGAAAAACGAAAAGAGATGAAGCAGAATGTTAAATCCGATTCCACAAATTTCTTGTGTCTCCTTAAGGAATTATAACCCTCCCACAGTTGCCAAGGATTATGGGTTACTTCCTCCTAGGATAGAACGGAAAAACATTTCTGTGATAGTGACAATACAAATCACAGAATTCCAACGAACTCAAGGATACGCTGCAAATCACACGACTTACTGTTTTGTTTTGATGAAAACGATGCAGTAATTTAGTTAGGAAGAAGGAGAGTTTTGAGAGTGATGTCTGAAAAAAACTGAGTACTGAAATGAGGCAAAGCCTTTGGAATTTATAGGCCAATAATTCTGCCTAAACAGATGCGAACAGACCTGTTCAGGAATGGAGTTAGGGCATGTCTATTAACAGACACGACTGTTGGAAAGAAGAACGTTGGGTTAACAGACACGGCTAAAAAATAATAATAATAATAGGAGGAAACTGTCAATTAATTAAAATTAATTAATTAAGATTAGGTCCAAAAATTAATCTTATCGATCGATCATTTGACCAAATCCAAATCCAAATCCAAGCCGAGCGACGACGACGGCGCGAGGGGTTTCCCTTCTTGTCAACCTTTTGAGAGGTAGAGAATGTGTTTCTCAATATAAACACATATTGGATGGTTTCCCCATCCAATGTGGGACAATCCACTTTGCAAGACTTAATGAATTTGAATTTTTTATTTCCCTCCAAAAATTATTTCCTCCATTTCCATTTCACTCCACTTAATTTAAGACAATTCATGTCTTAAAATTCCAACAATCCCCCACATGAATGGGGAATGGCCTAAAAGAAGAGGATATGCATAAAAACTATGTGATTTGCATAGGATTAGCTGCATTTGGATAAGTAGGTTTCCCTTTGAAATTTCCATAGTGAACTTATATCGGATATACTTGGTCAGTAGGTAGATTTGATATCTTTGAATCGTCGAGCTTTGGTGTATATCTAGACAACATAAGTCACACAATTAACCCTTAAACGTCTTTGGTTCTCATTGTTGTGTTCGTTTCAGTCATGAACACCTCCTGGTTTCATAAGTGTATAGAGAATTTGGCCTTGCTAACTTCTCCTTGAAGCGGCTTACACTTCACACTTACATAGGTGATTTCTAAGCTGTAACCCCGGAGATTAAATTTTTTGATAATTCCTGTATCAGAATTAGATAATCATTAAAAAGCTTTAACCGCTTTATCCTTGTTCCCTAACATTGTCCTTTCATGAGAATGGATCACAGAGTTTTATTTTGACAATGTTCCACTGTCTTTCATAACTTTGTTTGATCTCCTTGAACCTAAATCTCGGGATCTCCAGTCTTCTAGGTAGAGTTACCGTTATGATTGACTTTCCATCACAGACCCATTCCCTTTGTTGTGAACTCAACTGCCTCTCTAGTAAGGCCTTTTGTAAGCGGATCCGACACATTTTCCTTTGACTTTATGAAGTCAATTGAAATGATTCCTCTAGAGATCAGTTGTTTAACGGTTTTATGTCTTCATCTTATATGACGACTCTTACCGTTATACATAACATTCTTTGCCCTTCCTATAGTTGATTGACTATCGCAGTGAATGCAAATAGGTGTCAGCGGTTTGGGCCAAAACGGAATATCTTCCGAAAAATTCCGAAGCCATTCAGCTTCTTCACCGGCTTTGTCTAAAGCTATGAACTCAGCCTCCATCGTTGAGCGAGCTATACAAGTTTGTTTGGATGATTTCCAAGACATAACTCCTTCTCCAAGAGTGGAAATGTATCCACTTGTGGATTTTGAGTCATGTGAGCCGGTGATCCAATTTGCATCACAATATCCTTCAACTACCACTGGGTATTTGTTGAATTGCAACGCATAATCTTGAGTATATTCTAGATATTCCAAGACACGTTTCATTGCCATCAAATGAGTTTGATCTGGATTATGCGTGTACCGACTCAACTTACTGATAGCACATGCTATATCGGGCCGTGTGCAATTCATGATATACATTAAACATCCCAAAACCCGAGCATAATCTAGTTGAGACTAGCTCCCGCCTTTGTTCTTCTTTAATGGAAGATTCACATCAATAGGAGTTTTTGAACCTCTAAAATTTAAGTGCTTGAATCTTTCAAGAACTGATTTGATATAATGAGATTGTGATAGTGCAAGACCTTGAGGAGTTCTATGGATCTTTATTCCCAAGATTACATCAGCAACTCCTATGTCTTTCATATCAAATTTCCTGCTTAACATATGCTTTGTGGCATTAATGTTAGCAATGTCATTACTCATTATCAATATATCGTCTACATATAGACAAACAATGACTATATGATTTGGATTGTCTTTTATGTAAACACATTTATCACACTCATTGATCTTAAAGCCATTTGACAACATTGTGTCATCAAATTTTGCATGCCATTGTTTAGGTGCTTGTTTTAGTCCATAAAGAGACTTAACAAGTTTACAAACTTTCTTTTCCTTTCCTGGAACCACAAACCCTTCAGGTTGTTCCATATAGATTTCTTCTTCTAAATCTCCATTTAAGAAAGCTGTTTTCACATCCATTTGATGTATTACAAGGCCATATACCGCGGCTAAAGCAATTAACATCCGAATGGATGTAATTCTTGTTACCGGCGAGTATGTATCAAAGTAGTCAAGACCTTCCTTTTGTCTAAAGCCTTTGACTACAAGTCTTGCCTTATACTTGTCAATAGTGCCGTCTGCTTTCATCTTCCTTTTGAAAATCCATTTAGAACCTAAAGGTTTATTTCCAGGAGGAAGATCAACTAACTCCCATATGGTTGTCCAAAATGGATTGTATCTCACTATTGACAGCTTCTTTCCAATATGGTGCTTCAGAAGAAGACATAGTCTCCTTAAACGTTTGAAGCTCATTTTCTAGTAGAAAGGTTAAGAAATCTGGACCAAATGATGTAGACTTCCTTTGACGTTTGCTACGTCTTGGATTCTCTTCATTATGCATCTCATTATTTGTTTCTTTCCGTGGACGTTTATTCCTTGGAATAGATGTCTCATCTTCAATTTTATATGGAAATATATGCTCAAAAAATTCAGCATTATTTGATTCCATTACTGTATTCACTTGAATTTCTGGATTTTCTGATTTGTGAACCAGAAAACGATATGCTTTACTATTTGTTGCATATCCTATAAATACACAATCCACAGTTTTGGGTCCTATTTTAACTCTTTTGGGTTTAGGAACTTGAACCTTTGCCAAGCACCCCCACACTTTGAAATATTTCAAGTTAGGACTTCTTCCTTTCCATTTTTCATATGGTATGGATTGCGTTTTGCTATGGGGAATTCGATTAAGAATTCTGTTTGCTGTTAGAACAACTTCCCCCCACAAGTTCTGTGGTAACCCAGAAGTTATCAATAAAGCATTCATCATCTCCTTAAGAGTTCTATTCTTTCTTTCTGCAATCCCGTTGGATTGTGGTGAGTAGGGGGCAGTTGTTTGGTGTATGATACCATACTCCAAACATATTTCTTCAAATGGTGATTCATACTCACCTCCCCTATCACTTCTTATCATTTTTATTTTACTATTTAATTGAGTCTCAACTTCATTCTTATATTGCTTAAATGCATCTATTGCCTCATCCTTACTATTTAACAAGTATACATAACAATATCTTGTACTATCGTCAATAAAAGTTATGAAATACTTTTTCCCACCGCGAGATGGTATTGACTTCATATCACAAATATCAGTGTGAATTAAGTCCAAAGGATTTGAATTCCTTTCAACTGACTTAAAAGGATGCTTAGCATACTTAGACTCCACACATATTTGACACTTTGTATTTTCACAATTAAACTTAGGCAATATTTCCAAATTGATCATTTTTCGCAATGTCTTGAAGTTAACATGACCTAAACGGGAATGCCATAAAGAATTAGACTCAAGCAAATAAGAAGAAGATTCAACTTTATTCATATCAATAGCTATTACATTCAGTTTGAAAAGGCCCTTATTTAGGTAGCCTTTTCCTACATACAATTCATTCTTAGTTATTACAATCTTGTCTGAAACAAAAACGCACTTAAACCCGTTTTTAACGAGAAGTGCAACACTAACTAAGTTCTTCCTAATTTCTGGAACATGGAGTACATTATTTAAAGTAACTACTTTGCCAGACGTCATCTTCAAGCAAATCTTCCCATAGCCTTCAATCTTCGCAGTTGCGGAGTTGCCCATGAAGATGGTCTCGTCTGGACCTGCAGAATCATAAGAAGTAAATAACCCTTTGTTAGCACAAACATGTCGTGTAGCTCCTGAATCAATCCACCATTCCTTTGAGTTTCCTACCAAGTTACATTCAGAGAGCATAGCACACAAGTTTTCCACATCATTGTTCTTTTCAACAATGTTTGCTTGTTGGGTTTTCTTATCCTTCTTTGGAGCACGACATTCTGCAATCTTGTGCCCATATTTCCCACAATTGTGGCAGTTGCCTTTGAACTTCTTCTTAGGCGGATTCTGCTTTGGCCCAGACGGCTTCTTCCTTTTCTTGCTATTAGTTGGTGCCTCTTCAACAATGTTTGCACCAGCAATGGAAGAACTTGCACGAGACTTCTTTTCTGCTGCTTTGTTATCTTCTTCTATCCTTATGCGCACCACAAGATCTTCAAGTGTCATCTCCTTGCGTTTGTGCTTTAGTTGATTTTTCGAAGTCCTTCCACAATGGAGGCAATTTTTTCATAAATGCCGCCACTTGAAAGGCTTCATTGATCACCAAGCCCTCTGCAAGCATATCATGAACCAGCACTTGCAACTCCTGAACTTGAGAGATAATAGACTTGCTGTCCACCATTTTAAAATCTAGAAACTTGGCAGCAACAAACTTCTTAAAACCAGCATCTTCAGTTTTGTACTTTTTCTCAAGAGCGTACCACAACTCTTTCGAAGTTTTACAAACACTAAAGACACTGTACAAACTATCTTCTAAACCATTTAGAACATAATTTCTACAAAGGAAGTCAGAATGTTTCCAAGCCTCAGTTACCAGAAATTTCTCGTTGTCAGGAGTGCCTTCAGCCATAACAGGTTCGTTCATTGATAAACCTTTGCAGACTGAGGGTTGTCAGATAGAAGAACATCTTCTGCTGCCAACGTTTGAAATCAACCCCGGTAAATTTACCGGGTTTTTCAGCCTTCCCAATTGTTGGTGCAGGGGCAACGTTTGGTGCAGCAGGCTGAGCAGAACCAATTTGTTCTGTCCCAGCGTTAGCAGAAACAGCATCACTCGTTCCGTTCGTCATTTTTTTTTTTGGAAAAACAACACAAACCAAAGTTAGCAATCTGGTGAAGTTATAATCTTCAAACCGACTACTACAAAACAATTTTAAACAATACAAACGAAATTAGCAATCTGGTGAAGTTTTTAATCTTCAAACCGATTACTACAAACCAATTTTACTTGATGAAGTTTTTATTACTTCAAAACCAAGCAAAATCAGAACACTGTTACTAAAAACAAATTATAATTCCTTAAGCTTGTTAACAATAGTGTTCTGGTTCGAAAGATGTTTAACGAAAAACGAAAAGAGATGAAGCAGAATGTTAAATCCGATTCCATAAATTTCTTGTGTCTCCTTAAGGAATTATAACCCTCCCACAGTTGACAAGGATTATGGGTTACTTCATCCCAGGATAGAACGGAAAAACGTTTCTGTGATAGTGGCAATACAAATCACAGAATTCCAACGAACTCAAAGATACGCTGCAAATCACACGACTTACTGTTTTGTTTTGATGAAAACGATGCAGTAATTTAGTTAGGAAGAAGGAGAGATTTGAGAGTGATGTCTGAAAAAAACTGAGTACTGAAATGAGGCAAAGCCTCTGGAATTTATAGGCCAATGATTCTGCCTAAACAGATGCGAACAGGCCTGTTCAGGAATGGAGTTAGGGCATGTCTATTAACAGACACGACTGTTGGAAAGAAGAACGTTGGGTTAACAGACACGGCTAAAAAATAATAATAATAGGAGGAATCTGTCAATTAATTAAAATTAATTAATTAAGATTAGGTCCAAAAATTAATCTTATCGATCGATCATTTGACCAAATCCAAATCCAAGCCGAGCGACGACGACGACGCGAGGGGTTTCCCTTCTTGTCAACCTTTTGAGAGGTAGAGAATGTGTTTCTCAATATAAACACATATTGGATGGTTTCCCCATCCAATGTGGGACAATCCACTTTGCAAGACTTAATGAATTTGAATTTTTTATTTCCCTCCAAAAATTATTTCCTCCATTTCCATTTCACTCCACTTAATTTAATACAATTCATGTCTTTAAATTCCAACACATTTGACTTCAAATTATTGTGAATAGGTAAAGTAAAGCTAGCTTGATAGTCTCAACAGTGCATTCTTCACTGTAATTGGCGTGTTTTTCAGGAAGGTAATAATATTGTGCTTAAACAAACATGATTTGCCTTTCTTTAATATAATTGACTCACATAGAACAGAGCTATGTGTTTACCTCAAAAATACGAGTAACAATTAAATTTGATTTGTGATTTTAAAGATATGTGATTTAGTTCAATACTAATTAATGATCAAGAAATATGAGGTAGAAGTGAAAGAAATAGGTGAATCAAACCAATGTTACTCAGCAATGGTGACCTCGAGCTTAGTGACCTCGAGATGAATTAGGAACTATAAAATAAGAACAGTAAGAAGAAAGGACAATTCTGATGAACAGTAAGCGAATGATTGTATGATGTTACAAATGATTGGGGTCCCCTTTATATAATAGGAGAACTCTAAATAAGGTACATTTCTATTTACAGTAAGGAATATTATTGGTGCAGCTGTCTAACCGCCTAGTACAGAATCGTACAATCCTATTCCGAGATTTGCGCCATGATCTTGGGTGACGTGGCAGGAATCTAGCTCACTCTGTTACAAATCCATAACGGTACAATTTTGGGGTCGAGCATACTTAACTTCGGTATTCCTCGCACTCCTATCTTCGGACATTGCATTCTGTCCTCGAGCTCGAGTCTAGTCTGTCGACCTCGAACTCGAGCTTACTTGAAATCGGACCTAAGGCGATCCCTCGAGCCTGGGAAATCGGGCATGCCTGATTTCGACCATATACACTATGTATTTCGGAGATGACTAATTAAGGCTGCCAAATAAAGAAGCTAGACGATAAAGTTTGTTGAATTGTTTCATCCCAAAGCACCTACACTAAAGAATAGGTGAAACATATGCGCTTTTGTCACGTCAGCATCATTTTGGAATCGATTTTTCTTTATTCTCGCACACCTCAAGGAGTATATGCACAACGTCGCAAAGGTAAGGTTATCAAATTGTCAAGTCCACAGGTAATTAAGACTAATAAAGTTCAAGTGTGTGCGGAATAATCAATTCCAAATTTAGGGGATACTGGGGTATTATTATGCCAATCTTTTTTATTTCTTGCTTTCCTTCTGCAACAAATCAGAAATAACAAGGAACAAAACAGCTGATATAACATAGTAACAAACATTACCAAAACCAAGGATATTACCACTAGTAGAGAAAGATGCATCATCAATACCTGCAAATAACCATCATAACATGTAAGTCTATTTGTTCCTTTCTTCTGCAACAAATCAGGAAATGACATAACACGGAAACAAAAATCCAAAAAGAGATAACTGATATTACCACAGCAAAAAACAAACTTACTTTTCTTAGCACTTATCATATTCCTATATATACCACCCTCTTAAGACACTGGCTAGCTATCAACAAGGCCAATCAAGATTTCATCACTTTGCACCTCAAAACCATCGAAAAAAACTGAAGCAAAGATGAAGGGAATCGTCATTTCAGTCATTGCAGTGTTGGCTATGATTCAGCTGATGTTCGAGCCGGGACAAGCTCTCACTTGTGTTCAAGTGGACGCTTCTTTAGCACCATGTATCCCTTACCTTACTCAGGGCGGTGATCCGAGTGCAGCTTGCTGCAGTGGGGTGAAAAGCCTAACAGGATTGGCTCAAACCACAGCTGACAAAAAGGAAGCTTGCAACTGTGTCAAGGCTGCTGCTAACCGGTATGCAAATCTTAAAGACGATGCAGCTCAAGCTCTTCCCACCAAGTGTGGTGTCACTATGGATATTCCTGTCTCCAGAAATGTTAACTGTGATATGTAAGTTACTCTTTTTATGCATTTAGATACAAGTTTCACTTCAAAATTGTCTCTCTTTTACTGACTTAATATTCTTTTCCTACTTTTGGTGCAGCATCAGTTAAAAGACAGGAGGAGCAATGATCATCTGCCAGAAAATAAAGAATTGGATGACTTCTCAGTGAATCCTTTAATTTGTAGCATTTCGTTTGCCTTTGTTGTACTTTTCTTGTATCTGTAAAATAATGGTATCTGATAGCCATAGCCTGTGATCAGAGAACCAATTTTCAGTGCTTGAAGCTTTATCAAGCTTTATGTAGTTCCAAAAGTAAGCACAGTAGCAATTATGTTTATGTTCCTTGACACTTCTATTCCTTTGTTTAATTTATATGATGTGTTTAACTAGGTATGAAATATAAGAAAGAAATAAAGTTATTGCACATACCAAAGGTACATTAGGACTTATGGTGTTAAATATGTCATGATAATTTTGTAGCTATTAGTTGCGCGTGGATCTTGTCTAAATGAGTTAAAAGTTTTTAAAAAACTATATAATTAATATTTTGTATAAAATCATGTTTTAACTATAAAATAAAGATAGAGTCCTCAAAATGAAGAACATTAAAATTCTATATAACTATCTCAATAAGGGGAAAAACTGCTACACAGAAGTCCTCAATCATGGTCAATATATTGAGAGAGAAAAAACACCAATCAATATACAAAGACTAAACTATATATACTAATTTACCTTGATTAAATGATAAATTAAAGTGAAAATAGTATTAATTAACTATAATTTGGTAATATTATTGAATAAAAAGACATCTGTCATAAATAAAATATGTGTCATAATATTGCAAAGTATTGAAAGGGAAAGGGGAGCTGTTCTTCTAGCTAAGAATGAGAAAGCAGACAGAAAGAGAGAGAAGAGAGTTCTAGAAAATTTGGACTCTATTATTTTCATCTATCTTTACACGTGTGTAGCTACTTGTATATATATCATTTTACTAACTATTTCTGACAATACATATAACTATCTATTAACACTAAACTAATTCTAATCAATTATGTACAACTAACATTGCTAATGTACAATTCTATACTGCACATGTTGATTTCAATACTTCCCCTCAAGTTGGGTGATGAAAATATTTATCATACCCGACTTGCAAACCATTTCACTGTGCAGGTGCTTCCCAATTGCCTTGGTCAATATGTCTGTTATCTGATCCTTGCTTGGCACATGTGAAGTCTTTATCATCCCTGTTTGCAGTTTTTCTCTAATAAAATGACAGTCAATTTCTACATACTTTGTATGTTCATGATACATAGGATTGGATGCAATCTGCAGTGCTGCTTTATTGTCACAGTACAACTCCATGGGCAAATCAACTTTCACACCCAATTCTTCAAGCAATCCTTGTATCCATATCAGCTACAGTTGTGTCCATACTCCTGTATTCTGCCTCTGCAGAGCTCCTTGAGATTGTACTCTACTTCTTGGATTTCCAGGAATTATTGAATCTTCAAGTTTTATGCAATAGCCTGTTACTGATTTTCTAGTCGATGTGCATGATGCCTAATCAACATCACAAAATGCAATGACTTTGCCACTCTGTTTTCTACTCATTAGCAGACCTTGCCCTGGACAGTCTTTCACATATCTTACTACTCTTAGGGTTGCATCATAAAGAGATTGCTTTGGTGCATTCATGAACTGGCTTAGCGTCTGAGCTGCAAAATAAATATATGGTCTTGTGATTGCCAAATATAGAAGTCTGCCAGTTATTCTCTGGTAAACCCTTCTGTCCTCAAGTTCAGGGTCATCCTCTTGCATCCCAAACAATTTGTCATATTCCACACTTGTTAGCTTCACATTTTGATCCAACGGGATTGTAACTGGTTTTCCTCCTCCTAGGCCACATTCTGAGATAAGCTCTAGAGCATACTTGCTCTAATTCATGACAATGCCTCTGTGTGATCTTGCAAACTCAATACCAAGGAAAAAATTGAGCTCCCCCAAATCTTTCATCTTGAAATTACAGTTCAGTATCTTCTTAGCATCTTGTATTAGACCACTATCACTCCCTATGGTTAAGAGATCATCTATATACACCAATATGATTACTATATCCCTACCACTCCTTTTGGTAAACAAAGAATAGTCCAGTTTACATTGGCTAAACCCAGAATCTACAAGAGCTAAAGTCAGTTTCAGGTTCCATTGCTTGTTGGTCTGTTTTAAACCATACAGGGACTTGAGTAGTCTACACACTCTAGTCTCCCCCTGACTGCCAAAGCCTTGTGGTAAGGACATGTAGACTTCCTCTAAAATATCACCTTGAAGGAAGGCATTGTAAACATCTATCTGGAACAAAGGTCAAGCACACTGAGCTGTCAAGAGAACAACACTCCTCACTGTGACCATCTTTACTACAAAGGTCTCATGATAATCTAGACCCTCTTGCTGAGTAAACCCCTCAGCCACTAGCATGGCTTTGTTCCTATCTACAAACCCATCAGCCTAGTATGTGACTTTGCAAACCCACTTACAACCTATGGGAGTCTTCCCTGCAGGCAAAGCCACTAACTCCCAGGTATTGTTATCTGTGAGAGCCTGAATCTCAAGCTTTATAGCTTGCACTCAATTGCTGTCAGTGACAGCTTGGTCAAAAGATGTTGGTTCAATGATGGAGGAGTAGGAAGACAAACAAGTTTGATAAGAAGAAGATAAGGAAGAGTAGTTAACGGAATCATCGATGGACTAAGGTGTGGAGATGAAGGTTTGACTTTATGAACAAAGTCTCTAAGCCATAAGGGAGGTTTGGATGGTCTTCCAGATTATCTCAAGGGGGTTGTTGGAAGAGGAGGAAAATTCTGGTGTTGTGGTGCTGAGGATAAGATTGTAAGAGGAGTAGGCTGGATAGGAGAGGATGCCGGAGCAGGAGAAGAAATAGGAGAGGTAGATGGAGATGAGTGAACTGGAGATGAAGCAGGAAAGGAAGTAGATGGAGATAATGATAAGTGGGGTTTTGACTACTTATTAGCGCCTTTTAGCTTTCGTTTTAATCAAAAAACGTTTAATTGTGTTCCCGAAAACTGATGAAATATGCTTAATTGCAAGAATATTGGAAGATGAGCTCCTAAGATGAAGTCCAACTCAAGAAGGAGTAATCTGAACTGAAGGACAAAAGCATGCACAAAAGCTCAGAAGTGTGGCTGCAGATTATCATCTGCGGCCACAGATTGTGAAGAAACTCCCATCAGAGATATGTGCAAAGTGCGTTCCGCACATGATATGTGCGGCCGCAGAAACTGAGTCAGAGCAAAAGATCAGAGAACCTGCATCTCAAGTTCAACGAAAGTGCGGACCGCACTATTATTGTGCGGCCGCAGAAGAATAGCTACGCGGCCGCTGTCATAGTTGTGCAGACCGCAGAAGAGCAAGGTGCGGCCGCAGACAGTATTGTGCGGACCGCAAAAAGAGAGCAGTGCGGCCGCAGTCCAAAATTATACGGCCGCAGATTTCCAACCCTGTCAAGATTGAAGAGAAGTGCGGGACGCACATGGAATTGTGCGGCCGCAGAACCTCCGAAAGGGAATTTTTTTTTCCGAAAATTTCAGCCCTGTATAAATAGAAGAGTTTCACTTTTTTAGGTCAAGTTTTGACAGCATCTGCTACAGTAGACGGTTTTCTTACTCTCTTTAGTAGTTTTTGCTATTTTGAGCTTTTTGAATGTAAATTTCATCATTTTAATTATCAATATGGGTTTAATAATCATTTCTTCTTCTATTTCTTCTATCTTAAGCATGAGTAGCTAGATTTTCACTAGGGTTGTGACCCAACCCTAGAGTGTAATTTTAATGGGTGTTTGATTTATTGCTTGTTTATGATTGGGCTTTTATTATTTAGCCTTGTTCTTGCTTTTAATTGTAGAATTAATGGTTGCAAACATTAGTTCATGCCTATTTGACTTGGTCTCTACTTGAGCAAGAGAGACTTAATCTAGAAAAACTTGGCTAACAAGAAATTGGATATATTGAGAGATTGATAAGCCCAGTTAAAGGGTTAAACCTAGAGATAGTAAAACCCGACTTGAGCTTGGTATCAACCGTTTTATTCAATACCCATTTGAACTTGAATTGGGCAAAATCACTCTCTGACCGAGAGGTATTGAGTGGTACTTGAGAGTGATAGTTATAATACACCCCGACCAATAAAACAAGCTTTATAGTTTACAACCCGTTAGGCAAACACCTAGGTGAAGCATAGCCCTAGGCCTTTTATATCATTTGAAAAAATAACAAAAACAATTTCCTAGTTTCAATTCTTAGTTTGTAATCTTAGTTTAAATTAGACCTAGAAACAACCCAAGTTTGTGGAAGTGCAAATTGAGATAATTGAAGCTCATACACTATAATATATACCCCTAAGTCCCATTCATAGATCCCTGTGGAAAATCTACCTCGACTCCGTGTTGGGTATTACTACTGCATCGACCGTTTCATAACCATAAATAGAGGTGTGACTTGGACGAGATCAATATTTGGCGCCGTTACGGGGGAGCTAAAAATTGATTTAGCTATATATTTATTTTGTGTGTGAATTGTCTTCTTTTCCTTCCATGTTAATGATTTTTGTGAACCAATTGTAGGTGCAACAATGGCCCTCAACAATGATCAACTCGAAAACATGCCTTTGGGGGATGTGGACACTGAAGATGACCAAGTTGAAGAGGTTCCTCTTGTACCTCAAGAAAATAGAAGAGGCCGGCCGCCTCAAGACAACGTCCCAGTTCCACCTGCACCTCCACCAAGAGCGACTCTACATCGGGTGTTGCCGAATGAAGGGTATGCAAGTGCCATAGTCCCGCCCAGCATTTCGGCAGGCAACTTTCAAATCACGAATGTAATGCTCACATTGCTAGAGCAACGGGGATTCTTCACCGGGGCTCCGAGTCAAAATGTTTACAAATACTTGAAGAGGTTTATGGACACTTGTTGGGGGAGTAAACAGACAAATGTCTCCGACGATGCTTTAAGGTTAAGGCTAAGTCCCTTCTGTCTATGGAGCCTTGGATTGGTTAGAGAGATTGACAAACCATTCCACCCATACATGGGATGAGTTGGCGGAGAAATTTATTTCCAAGTTCCTTTCTCCCGGGCATATGGTCACTCTTAGAGACAAGATTCTAGCGTTCAAACAAGATCCCAGTGAGCCGTTACATGAGATATGGGAGAGGTACCAAACAATGGTCAAAGAGTGCCCCAATAATGACATGACGGAGGCTATGATTCAACAAACTTTCTATCGGGGGATCAATACAACCAATCAGTGCATGGTTGATCAACTTGCCACTGGAAATTTCATGACAACGTCGTATGCGGAAGGTTGTGAGATTTTAGATGAAATGGTGGATACTTCATCGGCATGGTAAAGTAGGGCAAATGTTCCTCAAGGTGATCTGAACGTGATTCACCTACATAAAGAATTGCATGATCGTGGGCAAGCCATTGCCGAGTTGACCACCAAAATGAATCAATTAGCCAAGGCTAAGCTTCAACAAGTGCAAATTCCTAAGCAATTTAATTCCATGGAGGGAGTAAGTACGATGGTGAACAAAAGAAGGCCCAAGGGTCCACAAGTGCAAAGCCGTATGGAGAATTATGTGCAAGAAGATAGTGGGCTTGATGTCACGACCCAATTTCCAAACCCGATCGTGATGGCGCCTCTCGTGAAGACAAGGCCAGCCAACTAACCCAAATCGTCTCTTTAACATTTATTAAACATAAACGAATAGGTGAATATAGCTTAACGACAATAATAACCAGTATGTACAACCCAACACAACCCGACCGGGGTGTCACAAGTCACGAGCATCTAAAGAAACCTGAACACAACTACAGGGCCAATAATAATATATAAGAAAAAATCCTGGAAATCAAAGACAACATCCGGTGCCGCGAACGCTGGCGGTCACCTTACTCAGCTACCATAGCCATACCTTCAATCAGCTAATAACCCGTTACCGGGTGAACAATACCTGCAACTGCACGCGAGGTGCAGGGAGTAAAGTGAGTACTTCCAACTCAGTGAGTAATAAGAGTAAATAATAACTGAGAGGCAAGAAATCACGTAAGAGCACTCCATCATGCTATATAGGACAGTACCACTCTTTGAGAAAACAGTAAAACCGTGAAAATCCTTTAGAAAATATCTGGCTCAGTTTAAAACCTCTTTTGAAAACATCCTTTTCCAACAGTCAAACAAATGAATGCGTAATCAGATGGTGCAAGTCCGCACATAAGTTAGCCCCTCGGGCACAGCACTCCACAAACAATTAACACCAGGGCATCTGGTAAGCAGTACAAGAAGTAGCATGGATGCCAATGATATGAGAGTGCTGAATGTCATGACACGTAGTACAAACAGGAACCAATGCATGAATGCAATGCAATGCATATGACCGCTGCGGCGTGCAGCCCGATCCATCTGGGTACCCGCGCTCACTGTGGGGGTTCAGACTCCGGAGGGGCTCCTACAGCCCAAGCGCAATATCAATATCACACCGCTGCGGTGCGCAGCCCGATCCATCCTCAGTCCAGAAATGCACATAAGCCCCTTGGGCAATAGTAAAATAACAGTCTCAACTCAAAATATCAGTAAAATATCATTTAGGTTTTCAAGTCTTAGAAAGATAGCTGAGTTTGCGAAACAGTATTTTAAACCTTGGACTGTGATAAAATAATATGCAAAGTAATGCAAAAACAGTGATATCAATCCCTGAAGGATTCAAACAATTGGCACGAAGCCCAAATATAGCAATCAAACCAAATAATGATGATAACAAGTAGTTTCAGTCAATTACGCAATAAAACCAACAACCGGGACGGACTAAGTCACAATCCCCAACGGTGCTCTACCCCACGCTCATACCTGGCGTGCAAGTCACCACAATACAGCACTATGATGTGCAAATCCGGGGTTTCAAACCCTCAGGATATCATTTACAAGTATTACTCACCTCGGACCGGTGAAATCCCTAGCTCGCGACGCCTTTGCCCCTCAATCGGCCTCCACGCGCGTCGAATCTAACCAAAACCAGAGCGAATACATCACAATATGCTAAGGGAACAATACCCAATCGAAAACAATCAAAAATTAGCAAGAATCTCGAAACTAGCAAAACCCGAGCCCCGGGCCCGCTTCTTGAAAAATTACGAAATTCACATCACCGGATTCCTCGTCTCGCCACGAGTCCGTACATATAAAATTTACCAAAATCGGAGCTCGTTTGACCCTCCAAATTCTATTTTTACATCACAGCTTTCCAAGCCCTAGCTTGACCCGTTTTTTGATGAAATTCTACTGATTTCTATGATAAATTTACCATAAACTCGAGTAATTGGGCCAAAAGACTTACCTCCAAATTGATTCTCAGTCAAAACCCTCGAAAATCCTCGCCCAAAGCTCTCCAAGTCGCTTAAAAATGGTGAAAACTACCCCTTGCTCGCGGATGAAATTTAACATTTAAAACCCTTATGTTACCAGCGAATTTCGCTTCTGCGGTCCAGCTACCGCTTATGCGGGACCGCTTCTGCGGCCAAAAATCCTCTTAAGTGGTTTTCACTTAAAAACCGCCTATTCGCTTATGCGATTCAACCGCCGCTTCTGCGGTTCCCTCAAGTCCGCTTCTGCGGTACAGTGTCCGCTTATGCGGACCCGCTGGTGCGAGCCACCTTCCGCTTTTGCGGAATTTCCCTAGCCGGCCAACGATCGCTTCTGCAACCACATACCCGCTTCTGCTATACCTCTTCTGCGGTCCATTTCCGCAGAAACGGGAACACCAGATGACAGCAAAAATCTGACCTGCAATACACCTCAAAACTCTCGTTTAACTACCCGAATTCACCCCGAGGCCCCCCGGGACCTCAACTAAAAACACCCATACATCCTAACACCTCATTCAAACTTGTTCTCATCCTCAAAACACATCAAACAACGCTAAAACCATCAAATCACATCGAATTCAAGCCTAAGTTTCTTAAAAACTTCCGAATTACGCATTCGATCAAAAACTCGACCAAAACACCTCCGAATGACCTGAAATTTTGCACACATATCCAAAATCACCTAACGAAGCTACTGCAACTCTCGGAATTCCATTCCGACCCTAGGATCAAAATCTCACCTACCAACCGGAATTCGCCAAAATTCAACCTTCGCCATTTCAAGCCTAATTCTACACCGGACCTCCAAAATCACTTCCGATCGCACTCCTAAGTCACAATTCACCTCCCGAAGCTAACCGAATCACCGGAATTCACCTCCGAGCTTTCTAACTAATAAGTCAACGTTCGGTTGACTTTTCCAAACCAAACCTTCTTTAAAGAGAACAAGTGTTTCATTTGCTATCCAAACCAATTCAATTCAACTCTAACTCACCCATTGCTGATAATAAAACATGAAAGAGCAATAAATGGGGAAAACGGGGCTGTAACACATGAGACGACGGGTCGGGTCGTCTCATCCTCCCCAACTTAAACCAACGCTCGTCCTCGAGCGTACCCAGAGTTGTCCTAGAAGCTAACCAACAGCTGAATAACTTTACCAAGCATATACCCGGGGTGATCCCTCGTCACCCTATCTCGCATAGGTCCGATAACATAATATAGCTGAAATTTCACAGTCCATCTAAGCCATAAACCGTAGAATCACATTGCACTTTCCGAAATCATACACAAGATCAGGACCTCACATCTATACTCAGAATAGGCCCGAACCAACTGTAATAACCCATGCCTGCAACCTCGGTGAAATCATATGATGTACTATATAACCCAAACACTCGAAACGATAACTTCTATTCACAGTAGTTGCCCATAACAACCAAATACCGGCAGAAAACCTCTCATTAGCTAAAACCTTTTTCCCACAATTTCCTATACTGCCAACGATAAATGAAACACGCTATAAACCGTAATCATTTCTCATATCAACCATTCATGAAACCGTTTCCCTTTTGACTAATACCACAACAGATTTCTGGGCCAAACCTCGATATTATCCTTCTAACAAGCTGAAATCAAATCTGTTCGTATTCATTAATGACTCCAACGATCACCTCGAATCCAACACATCACTCTGGTGCTACGACACCTCAATACAGGCCTACGCCACGACTTGCATAATACACGCACCAACAAGAAACGGTCTGAACATACTCAAATCATGACAATTGACTCAAACGAAAGAGCTGTACCTCAAGCTCATCAGTACCATCACAACACAAGGCTGAGACCCCGTCTCACATCATAGAAATAGAATGCCTGAATCTGCCTCGAAGGGTCATAACTCCACGTAGCCTCGCTACGATGCGCGATCATATCCAAACACTGCTACACATGAAGCACCTCAATACACTGTGATCAAAATCCGACAGCTACACACAATTTGATGTCTGAAACCAAAGCAATTCATTACCCCCAACGGTGAAGCAAGTAATATACACCATTCAATCCTAAAAGAACACAACCGACGCGCTATTCGCCGAGCAACACCCAATACGGACTTTCCTCAGAAACCAGGAAGCAAGGTATATAAGGTAACATATGGAAAACTATTCTCAACATCACACTGTTGCGGCGTGCAACCCGATCCAGATAACATACCCGTGGCGGCGTGCCACGCGATCCACACAAATATCTCACATAGGGAGATGCACATCGAACCAAATTTGTTCATTATAACAAAATACCGAGTATCGGTCGTAAGCATACTGAGTGCATAATGGTATCTACATATAGCGTTGTAAGCTACAAAACTCAAACACAACTGAGGTCCCCCCTTCAACTTCCACTATGAATCTCGATAGCACCGCACTATATGTGCCCACAGTCCGAAAATCATAACGCCTCACCGCACAGAAAAAGAAACAACTCATAGATCTTCCCAAATCACCAACCAGTTCAAGAACAATCGAATCAACCTATCCCTCAGCAATACAGCTCGGGGCTAACCAAGCTAACTCAAGCTAAATACGTAGCCACATTGGCCTGCCAACGAACTCAATACCAGGAAGCCTGAAGCTGCTCCTTCTACTACTATGACTCCTGCCAGAGCCGTACAATACGGTGCCCGGCACCAAATAAATACCGAAATCCACAATCTCACCCGGCGACATGCCCGGCCACAAGAAACGCATCCGAAAAAGTCCCTCAATACCGGAACTAAATCAATGGTAGAACCTCTGCACTGACATCCGCCACGAAGGCCCAATTAAGAAAAGCAATCCTTCCCAGCCGTCCGCTGGCCTTTGGAATGTACCACACTCTGCTATAACATAATCCGATGCACCTCGCCACGCGGCCTGTGGCATTTTCCGACATAGTCCATGGCACAGTAGTCTCGAATAACCCAACACTGAGACAATCAGTCTACATCTCAACATCATATCCAAAATCTAACATACCAACGAAGAAAGATCCGCTCGGACCTCTAATTCCCAATAACCGCTAACGGTACCAATACACACGATTTACAACAACTGCATAGCCGGAACACGAGAACTCCTAGTCTCCAACTCCATGTAGCACACAAATCACTATACCTGATCCAAATTGCGCTGTACGAATACATATCACATATACCATACCACACTAGTATAACACGAGAACTCCATCTCCCTTCCTAACCACAAACATCTACGTACTCCACTAGTCAAGAACTCTCCATCAATCCCATCAAGAAGAGAAATTATTACACGTTCCATGTTTCGCATGCCCATAGACAATATCTACGTCACCAAACCACGGTAGAACTCAACCAGGACTTCCTCCCTATTCCATTTGCACAAGCTAAACTGCCAGGACTGAATCCTTCCTCCCAAGCCAAGCTAAGCAAGCTGTCAGAACTCAAGAGCCTTGCTGTGCAATACCTGTAAAAAGTCCAATTACCTCGAACACATAAGAAGAAATNCTTCAAACAACGCTAAAACCATCAAATCACATCGTATTCAAGCCTAAGTTTCTTAAAAACTTCCGAATTACGCATTCGATCAAAAACCCGACCAAACGATGTCCGAATGACCTGAAATTTTACACACATATCCAAAATCACCTAACGGAGCTACAGCAACTCTCGAAATTCCATTCCGACCCTCGGATCAAAATCTCACCTATCAACCGGAATTGGCCAAAATACTAACTTCGCCAATTCAAGCCTAATTCTACATCGGACCTCCAAAATCAATTCCGATCGCACTCCTAAGTCACAAATCATTTCCCGAAGCTAACTGAATCACCGGAAATCACATCCGAGCCTTCTAACTCATAAGTCAACGTCTGGTTGACTTTTCCAACTTAGGCCTTCCTTAAAGAGACTAAGTGTCTCATTTCTTATCAAAACCAATCCAAATCAACTCTAACACACCACATACCGATAACGAAACATAAAGAAGCATAAAATGGGAGAAACGAAGCAGTAACACATGAGACGACGGTTCGGGTCGTCACATCCTCCCCAACTTAAACCAACGCTCGTCCTCGAGCGTACCCAGAGTTGTACTAGAAGCAACCCAATAGGTGAATGACCTTACCAAACATATACCCGGGGTGATCCCTCGTCACCCTACCTCGCATAGGTTCGATAACACAATATAGCTGAAATTTCACAGTCCATCTAAACCATAAACCGTAGAACCACATTGCACTTTCCGAAATCATACACAAGATCAGAACTTCACATCTATACCCAGAATAAACCCGCACCAACTGTAATAACCCAAACCTGCAACATCAGGTGAAATCATATGATATACCACATAATCCAAACACTCGAAACGGTAGCCTCTATTCACAGCAGTCGCCCACAACAACCAAATACCGGTAGAAAACCTCTTATCAACTAAGGTCTTATTCCAACACTTTCATATACTGCCAACGATAAATGAAACATGCTATAGATCGTAACCATTTCTCATATCAACCATCCATGAAGCCGCTTCCCCTTTGACTAATACCACAACAGATTTCCGGGCTGAACCTCGATATTATCCTTCTAACAAGCTGAAATCAAATCTGTCCGTATTCATTAATGACTCCAACAATCATCTCGAATCCAACACACCACTCTGGTGATATGACACCTCAGTACAGGCCTAAGCCACAACTTGCATAACACACGCACCAATGAGGAACGGTCTGAACATACTCAAATCATGACAAATAACTCAAACGAAAGAGCTGTACCTCAAGTTCATCAACACCATTACAACACAAGGCTGAGACCCCGTCTCACATCATAGGAATAGAATGCCCGAATCTACCTCGAAGGGTCATAACTCCACGTAGCCTCGCTACAATGCGCGATCATATCCAAACATTGTTACACATGAAGCACCTAAAGTCACTATGATCAAAATCGACAGCCACGCACATTTGATGTCTGAAACCAAAGCAATTCATTACATCCACGGTGAAACCAATAACATATAACACACAACCCGATAGGCCATACCCAATACTCCATTTACTGAGCAACACTCAATTACTCTTCCCGCTCGACTTCCTCTATGAATCTCAAATAGAACCGCACCACATGTGCCCATATCCAACAAATCATAACGCCTCACAGCACAGAAAAGCAACTCATAGATCTCCCCAGATCACTAACAAGTTCAATAACGATCAATTCAACCTATCCCTCAACAATTCAACTCGGGACTAACCAAGCTAACTCAAGCCAAATACGTAGCCACATCGGCCTGCCAACGAACTCAATACCAAGAAGCCTGAAGCTGCTCCTTCCACCAATATAACTCCTGCCGGAGCCGTACGATCGGTGCCCGGCACCAAATCAATATCGAAATCCACAATCTCACCCGGCGACATGCCCGGCCACAAGAAACGCATCCGAAAAAGTCCCTCAATACCGGAACTAAATCAATGGTAGAACCTCTGCACTGACATCCGCCACGAAGGCCCAATTAAGAAAAGCAATCCTTCCCAGCCGTCCGCTGGCCTTTGGAATGCGACACACTCTGCTATAACATAATCCGATGCACCTCGCCACGCGGCCTGTGGCATTTTCCGACATAGTCCATGGCACAGTAGTCTCGAATAACCCAACACTGAGACAATCAGTCTACATCTCAACATCATATCCAAAATCTAACATACCAACGAAGAAAGATCCGCTCGGGCCGCTAACATTATCGATACACACAGTTTACAACCACTGCATAGCCGGAACATGAGAACTCCCAGTCTCCGACTCCGTATAGCACACGAATCACTGAACCTGATCCCAGATTCCACCGTATGAACACATATCACACTTCACGTACCCAATCATTCCACGAAAGATGTTCTAAAATTCCCCTGTGCCATCAACCACACTCAGATATCAGCTGTCGATCAAGCATGAAACACCGCCATACTAACGTAGCATCCTCAGCTTACATCACCTTGCCCTTTTTACTGAACATATACCCCTGTCAAATCACTATGGTTGGCAATACCATTTTCCTTAATCATTTGAAGATCGATTCTTTAATCACCTGCAGCTGCCCGTGCTGCTTAAGAATTTAATGACTTTCCATTATGAACTGCACCGTAACCTTACACACTCAAATCCCAATCCTCCACAACATATCGCATATACCATACCACACTAGTATAACATGAGAACTCCATTGCATAAGCTAAACTGCCAGGACTGAATCCTTCTACCCGAACCAAGCTAAGCAAGCTGTTGGAACTCAAGAGCCTTGCTGCACAATACCTGTAAAAGCCCCTTACCTCGAACACATACAAAGAATTAATCACATCCTTACCATACCGGTTCGGTCTACTATCAAACTATTCCATCTATCTAATTTCCCTTTTGATTCATCATCCACTTGATATTTCTCCCTCGCTGTAGCATCACAATGCCTCAATCCAAGCTTACCACACAAGACTCGAACATAAGACCACACTGTCTAAGACCCATAGACCACTGAATACTCTCTCAATTGTTTCCCAGAAAAACCACATTCCAGAATAGTTTACTCTGAAGAACTTTCTGCGAATCTAAACTCGTTACCTTTACTTTCCAGGTATCGACACATAGGATCCCATGATCAACATAGAATACCACAAGTCTTGACATTTTCTATTGAAAACACTGTCTTTAGTCACATACACCACCTTAAAACACCTGAGTGTTACATGTAGATTCTTGAACACATTAAAACCTTTCTCGAGAGTCATTCACTCTTATTCATCTGCAAATCACCTGATTTAACGAACAGAACCACTCGTGCTTTATTGGCACTTCGATACCGTAAAATGAGACCTTCATCCCAATACAACCAAGCAACTTCTTGCTTTATCCACCGAGCATTTTTTTTACCAACAACACCTCCAGACATTCCGTAATTCTCATACCCTATGGAACATAATATAACCTTTGTCGAAATTTTGCTTCACTCGTGCCATCCTCGGCTCAATCTCTGTAACTAGAACTAATTCGCCAGCATACTTCGGGACGTAACCAACATAGCACATAACCGTGCAATCAGCTAATCAACAGCAACCTCCCCAACTTGGCTCGAAGCCATATATCAAGACACACTTAACAACTCATAACACTTTTACTCTAACGATGCCACAATGTTATAGTGAGATTAAACTCAAATCATCTACTGATTTATGAAAACACAGATCATCTGGTACTGAAATCCTCTGCAAACCTCGCATTCATCCCCACATCAGCTGAGTCCTCTCTCTTAAGCGACCCAAATTTTTCAAATTACAACACGTACCTTTCAATTACACATGGGATCTTCTAATGTACACATAAGTATCATACCACTCAAGAACACTCCGCAAGAGATAACCCACCTGCTTCGCCTCAATTTAGTACTTCAGCACACCTCCCACTGTCATACACATAACACGGTCAATTTAGTCTTCCTGAGTCTGAACTCATACCGCCACACGTATTGTACTTTACTTTCCAACTAGGAGATACGAAGATATTCTTCACGCGCCCATTATTCGGCTACACATCAAATCACAATAGGAAACGAACCACTTAACGGTTCATCTATTATCCAGCAGACTTCTTCGTCATTACCAAGTCATATAGATACATCACGTAGTACTAACATACTCATTACATGGATATCTAACCGCCATTCCGGCTAATAGGGACAACACCGAACATATAAATTTCAAACACTTGCTCACACAATCAGCACCTCGGTACTCAAGCCATAGGCAAAGATCCGGCCTCAAGTCCTCCAGACTGGCCCATCATACTCACACAGATTACCTCTCGCCCCTCGATCGGGGAATCACAAGCCATCAAGGCACATATAACACTGAGCGCTCATGTGCGCATACAGACGTGTGGAAGGAATTTCAAGAGTTATATCTCAAGCTGAATCAAGTACGCACGATAAGAATTCCAAGAATGGGAAGTTTTCCTAAAGGTTCTGCAGCCTCTCGAGGATAAATACAGACGTCTCCGTACCGATCCGCGAGACTCTACTAAACCTGCTCATGACTCGTGAGACCTAGTAACCTAGGCTCTGATACCAACTTGTCACGACCCAATTCCCATACCCGGTCGTGATGGCGCCTCTCGTGAAGACAAGGCCAGCCAACTAACCCAAATCCTTTCACTAACAATTATTAAACATAAATAAATAGAAGATACAACTTAATGGCATTAGAAACTGTTAATTACTACCCGACCGGGGTGTCACAAGTCACGAGCATCTAAGAAGTAGGAACACAACTACAGGGTCATATATATATAAAATGAAATCTGGAATCCAAAAGATGAAGTCCGGTGCCGCGAACGCTGGCGGTCACCTTGCTCAGCTACATTAGTATTACCTTCAGTCCGCTAATCACCCGCTACCGGGTGAACAATACCTGCAACTGCACGCGAGGTGCAGGGAGTAAAGTGAGTACTTCCAACTCAGTGGTAATAAGAGTAAATAATAACTGAGAGGCAAGAAATCACGTAAGAGCACTCCATCATGCTATATAGGACAGTACAACCCTTTGAGAAAACAGTAAAACCGTGAAAAATCCTTTAGAAAATATCTGGCTCAGTTTAAAAACCTCTTTTGAAAATATCCTTTTCCAACAGTCAAGCAAATGAATGCGTAATCAGATAGTGCAAGTCCGCACATAAGTCAGCCCCTCGGGCACAGCACTCCACTAACAATTAACACCAGGGCGTCTGGTAAACAGTGCAAGAAGTAGCATGAATGCCAATGAAATGAGAGTGCTGAATGTCATGACACGTATTACAAACAGGAACCAATGCATGAATGCAATGCAATGCATATGACCGCTGCGGCGCGCAGCCCGATCCATTTGGGTACCCGCGCTCACTGTGGGGGTTCAGACTCCGGAGGGGCTCCTACAGCCCAAGCGCAATATCATCATAGTATCGCTGCGGCGTGCAGCCCGATCCATCCTCAGTCCAGAACATGCAAATGAGCCACTCGGGCAATGTCAAGTAATAGCTTTTAACTCAAAACATCAGAAAAATGCAATTTAAGTCTTTAAACTTTAACAATATGACTATTTCAAAACAGGGTTTAACTCAGGACTAAAATCATTTAATATGCTAAGTGTCATGAAAACAGTGATAATAATCCCTAAAGGATTCAAATAATCGGCACGAAGCCCAAAACATGACAATCAACCCAAATCACAATAGCATCAAGTAGGTTTCAGTCAATTACGTAGTAAAATCAACAATCGGGACGGACCAAGTCGCAATCCCCAACGGTGCTCTACCCCACGCTCATACCTGGCGTGCAAGTCACCACAATACAGCACTATGATGTGCAAATCCGGGGTTTCAAACCCTCAGGATATCATTTACAAGTATTACTCACCTCGAACCGGTGAAATCTCTAGCTCTCGGCGCCTTTGCCCCTCAAACCGGCCTCCACGCGCGTCGAATCTAACCAAAATCAGAGCGAATACATTACAATATACCAAGGGAACAATACCCAATCGAAAACAACCAAGAAATAACAGAAATATCGAGACTAGCAAAACCCGAGCCCCGGGCCCGCTTCTCGAAAAATTACAAAATTCACATCACCGGATTCCTCGTCTCGCCACGAGTCCATACATATAAAGTTCACCAAAATCGGAGTTCGTTTGACCCTCAAAATTCTATTTTTACATCAAAATTCTCAAACCCTAACTTACCCCATTTTTACCCTTTAGTTCCTTGGGTTTTCAGTGTTAATTTATGTTTATACACAATAATAACATAATCTAAGCCCAATAATCCATACATGATGATAGCCCTCGAAACCCTCTTCAAAAATCGCCCAAAATCTCCTTAGTCCGAAGTCCAAAATGTTGTTCTTTCAAAAATTCGCGAAGATGATTAATTTCACTTAACTGCCAGGCATTTCGCTTCTGCGGATCCAGTACCGCTTTTGCGGCTTCCGCTTATGCGGTCAACGTCCGCTTTTGCGGACCTTTCACTTAAGGCAACCTTCCGCTTCTGCGGTCCCCAATCGCATCTGCGGGATCGCTTAAGCGATCCAATGTTCCGCTTCTGCGGGACCTGAGCAGGGTTCCAAATTCCGCTCCTGCGAGGTCTAGCTCGCTTCTGCGAGGCCGCCTATGCGGTCCTCCTTCCGCTCCTGCGGAATCTGGCAAGGGCCAAGACTTCCGCTTCTGCGCATCTTCCAATCGCTTCAGCGAGACCGCACCTGCGGTCCCATAACCGCAGGTGCGAAACCAACAGATACCAGCAAGGTTGAACCTGCAATTAACTCCAAAAACCTTCCGTTTAACCACCCGAATTCACCCCGAGGCCCCCGGGACCTCAACCAAAAATACCAACACATCCTAATACCTTATTCAAACTTGTTCCAATCCTCAAAACACTTCAAACAATGCTAAAACCATCAAATCACATCGGATTCAAGCCTAAGTTTCTTAAAAACTTCCGAATTACGCATTCGATCAAAAACCCGACCAAACGATGTCCGAATGACCTGAAATTTTACACACATATCCAAAATCACCTAATGGAGCTACAGCAACTCTCGGAATTCCATTCCGACCCTCGGATCAAAATCTCACCTATCAACCGGAATTCGCCAAAATACTAACTTCGCCAATTCAAGCCTAATTCTACACCGGACCTCCAAAATCAATTCCGATCGCACTCCTAAGTCACAAATCATTTCCCGAAGCTAACCGAATCACCGGAAATCACATCCGAGCCTTCTAACTCATAAGTCAACGTCCGGTTGACTTTTCCAACTTAGGCCTTCCTTAAAGAGCTAAGTGTCTCATTTCTTATCAAAACCAATCCAAATCAACTCTAACACACCACATACCGATAACGAAACATAAAGAAGCATAAAATGGGAGAAACGAAACAGTAACACATGAGACGACGGGTCGGGTCGTCACACCTAATCTAAATTAGTCAAATCAGTAATTTCGAATTTAATTAGGATCCAATATTAAAAAAATAAAAAAAGGGAAACCTCTCATGGGGTAGACTAAGGGGTCGTTTGGTATGAGGTATAAAAAGGTATACGGGTGGTATAAAAATTTAATACCAACTTAATACTCTGTTTGATTAGTAAACCAGGTATAAGTTATCCCGGTGTTAATTTTAACACCGGGATAACTTATACCTTATAAAAGGTGGGGTAATTAATACCGGTTATACCTTCTTCTTAGAAATTATGCAATTGTCATTCTTAATACAACACACCAAACAATGAATAAACAACAATCCCAGCATAATGTATCCCAATATAACTTATACCGGCATAACTTATACCGGTATAAATCATATTCCAAACAAACGACCCCTAAGGGAGTTACGTGGGACTTCGACTTGAAATGTCGGCCAGACCAAAATAAGATGCCACTATACAATTATTAACTCTCCTCACAGCATTACATGATTTCTTTCCCTATAAATACCCAAAGAAAGCCTCAATGTTTTGACATAAAAACTCACATTCATCTTCAATATCTTGTAATTTACACACCATACACTCAAAAACACATTTCTTTATTCTACAAGAAAGATGGAGAATTTCCCAATTATCAACTTGGAAAAACTAAATGGTTCTGAAAAAGCTGCCACCATGGAAATGATTAAGGATGCTTGTGAAAACTGGGGCTTCTTTGAGGTAATTTTCTTCATAAAAATGTCTCCTTAATTATGTATACCAGTTGGGTTAATGCTAAGATTTGAAGTTTATGGGTTCTGAACTTGCCACAAAACTCATAACTCGTTTTAGTTAATGCCTTACTGGATTTACAATTAAATATTATACATACTTAATAAATTTCCTAATACAATATAGGTTCTACGCAAAAACTATTGAGTTCGTCTGAACTCATAGCTAATATTGTAGCTCCATCCCTATATCCTAGGGTATCAATATAAACTTCTTATTAAATCTTGGAAATGTTTGTAAATTTGGTTGTGTAATTTATAGTTGGTGAACCATGGAATCCCACATGAAGTAATGGACACAGTTGAGAAATTAACAAAGGGACATTACAAGAAATGCATGGAACAGAGGTTTAAGGAATTGGTGGCCAGCAAAGGTCTTGAAGGTGTAGAAGCTGAGGTTACTGATATGGATTGGGAAAGCACTTTCTTCTTGCGCCATCTCCCTGTTGCTAACATCTCTGAAGTTGCTGGTCTTGATGATCAATACAGGTAAATCATACTGCTATACTTCGTGCTAGGTGATTTCTTCTTATCTATCTGAATATTTGTGTAAGAATTGCCTGAGTCGTCGGGTGAGTGGTTTCCCACATGGCAGACCTGGGATCGATTCCCCTCACCAGCAGCCCCTCAGTCAGAGCTCGCTGCACCAGGCTTGTCTAGTGCTGTTTACATCTCCCGTGTGATTTGCGAGCTATTGTGCAGTGAGCGGGTTATCCGTGCAACCGAATGGTAGCAGTTGCGGATTTTCCTGAGAAGTTTCCAAAAAAAAAAAAAGTTACCCGATACCTGTGTTGATGGATAACACGTATCACGTGGACTAGTCGAAATGTGTGCAGACTCGGATATATACACAGTTATTAGAAGAAAAAAAAACAAGAACTTCTAAACCTCAAGGATAATGAAGTATTATTATAATATACAAATTTTTGTTATTGGTTGTTATTATTATAATAAAGTAACATGATATAAGTCGGTGTCCAACTTTGCCAGCCTAAATTGTCCAAGATTCCAAATTGGATACAGGAGGAGGACAATGATTTACTATAACTGAACATGCTGCACCTGCTACCCCTTATTTTATTCTACTTTTTTTTTTTGTGTGTGTGTGGTTTGGGGGTGGGGGTGGGGGGGAGGGGGTGCACATGTACTTCAAAGATAGTTTCTTCTATCAAAAAATAACATATAGTTAATCCAAAGTTGTTCATATAATGCAGGGAGGTTATGAGAGATTTTGCTAAAAGATTAGAGAATTTAGCAGAGGAGCTCTTGGATTTACTATGTGAAAATCTTGGTCTAGAAAATGGTTACTTGAAAAATGTATTTTATGGATCTAAAGGTCCAAACTTTGGAACTAAAGTGAGCAATTATCCACCATGCCCAAAACCAGATTTGATTAAGGGACTGCGCGCCCATACGGACGCTGGTGGCATAATCCTTCTCTTCCAAGATGACAAAGTAAGCGGCCTACAACTCCTCAAAGACGGCCAATGGATCGATGTTCCTCCTATGCGCCACTCCATCGTCGTTAACCTTGGTGATCAACTTGAGGTAATCATCCAAAAATGTCTTAGTTGGAGTTTGAATGAAGAGTTTGATGAGTCTAATGTAGTAGGTGCACGTGTATCAACTGCTTATATGTTAGATCGTAGGTGTCTATAATGTCTATATGGGGTGAGGCATCTAGTGTTTTCCCCTTTTTGAGTCTTATGCAATAGGTGCACGTGCAACAGGTCCACATGCACCAACTTGAGGTAATAATCCAAAAATGTCTTAGTTGGAGTTTGAATGAAGAGTTTGATGCGTCTAATGTACTAGGTGCACGTGCATCAACTGCTTATATACTAGATCGTACGTGTCTATAATGTCTATATTGGGTTAGCCGTCTAGTGTTTTTCTTTTAAGTTTTCTATATAAATATAGAGAGTTTGAGTCTGATATAATAGGTGTACGTGCATCAACTGCTTATATGATGGATCGAGCTAGGTGTATACTTTTCTCACTATAGATTGGAGTATATACCAAGTGTTCTAATGAAAAATGTGAAAACAGGTGATCACAAATGGGAAGTACAAGAGTGTGATGCACAGAGTGATAGCGCAAAAAGACGGGACTCGGATGTCATTAGCTTCTTTCTATAATCCAGGAAGTGATGCAGTGATCTATCCCGCACCAGCTCTCGTTGAAAAAGAGGCAGCGGAGAGCAAACAAGTTTATCCCAAATATGTGTTTGATGATTACATGAAGTTATACGCCGGATTAAAGTTTCAGGCCAAGGAGCCAAGATTTGAAGCTATGAAATCTATTGAATCTGATGTCAAGCTGGATCCAATTGCAACTGCATAGATCCAAATTCAAGAGTACTAAAGATGAAAATTGAAAGAAAATGATTTGTTATTGAAGTAGTACAAGACAAGTGACATACATTATTTGCTTGTTTAGTATAGTGGAATTAATATATTTACAAAAGCGTGTGTCCCTACTACATATGTAGTCAAGAGGCTTAAAGTTTGTATCTTATAATAAACTGATTATGTTACCTTATACAGATTTTAATGTACCAAAAATTACCCGTGTTACTTCTTTTCTCATTGGCTTTGCCCTCATTATGCTTGAAATTTGAGTTTGTAGAAAAATGAAGGTAAAATTTCCCATTGCAATCACAAAAAGCAGTAGTAATTTTGACCTCAAATGTTAAATTATATTTGAACCATAATTCCAATGAGTTAGTAGTTTTGACTTGGTAATTGAAGTATAGAAATCCGCCAGTAGTAATTAGCAAGTACTAATTACCTTCGATCGAGAAAATTACTAAATGATTTCTCAAAAGGGAAGAGTCCTCATTAATAAAAAAAATACTACTCTATTCTTTTACATTTTACAAAGAAATTTCTCTTAGTGGGCCAAAATGCAAAAGTTGCAGATTTGCACCCTACGCAAAAAATGGGAGAAATTAAAAAATAGCCAAATTTACAAGTGGCCATTCAAAAATAGGCACAGTTTCAAAGATAATCGAAATTTAACAACTTTTCATGTAAAGATAAATCTGAACGAAAACACTGTTCAAAATCCGGAAAAATACTCCAGTATAATATACTGGAATTCCAGTATAATATACTAGAACTCCAGTATAATATACCGGTCCAGCATAATGTTGATACCCAATTTTTTCCTATATATTTTAAATATGCATAAAAGCCTTCAAAATAGCATATATATGCATATATAAGCATGCACAAGGCTTTCATTATTTTTTCCATAATTTTAAGGTGTAAATTGATTTATTTTCCCCCTTTTATCCATAAAATCCCCAATAATTATTTCCAAAATTATTGTTTTGATAATTCATTTATTTGATTTCTATACTTATGCCAAAATATGGCTAGTGTGATTTTTTTTTAAACAATTACATTTAGTATTTTTAAGCTAAATTGCATATAATTGCAATGTTAGCCCATTTCAAAATATAATTATATTTTATATGCATAAAATTGGCCATTATATTTTTAAAATATTAATTATGAATTTTAAAACATTTTGACACCTTAAATTATCTTCCAGATATTACTTATTATTTATTAAAATAGGGAAAAACTAGTTATTTAAATAATAGCCAAATTTGGCTTTCAATTGTAGCCAAAATCGGACCAATTCCCAGCCCCATCTTCTAATTAAATAACCCGACCCAGACCCAATTACCCCTACCCAACCCAAGCCATTTTAAATCCTGGCCGTTGATCTCTTAGATCAACGACCCTCGTTCTTCCTTTCCTTTTTAATTTTGAGAGACCCCAAACCCTAAATCATTTCTTCTAAACCGCCGCCTTCAGATGCTCTCTCATCTCCACTCTTCTCTCAAACCTAACCCTAGACTCCTCCACTCACCTCCTTCTCCGGTCATCTCCGGCGACTATCTCTCAAACCCCAAGCTTCCAATGGTCACTCCACCGCCTTGCTCATCATCTCTAAGGCCCTCAAAGGTCCTGGGCCATGTCGATTGGGACCTATGGTTTCTGATTCTGTTGTTCGAGGCTTCTCTTGGGCAAAATCACACCATAGGTGTTACGATTTGTGAGGTTACAACAGGTTCTTTTGATTTCTATTTGGGTTTCCTTTGAAACCCTAACTCTCTTCTGAATCTCTCAGATCCGTGTTATTTTCATGCTTTAAGCCTGTTTCCTTCTATGATTTGCTTATTCTCGAGCTTTCCTCTGAAAGATCCTCTACTCTAAATCGTTTTACTTTCATTGAAAACTAGGGTTTTTTTCGGAGTTCTTTCTAAACCTATTTTAACCAATTTCCTTATGATTAAACCTTTTTCCCTTGTTTATTTTGACCAATTTTATGTCCTACTACTTTTTAACTTGACTCGGTTAAAATCCCTAATTTTTAAAAGATTTTTATTACTTCGTTTCTATGTGTGCTAGCATGATTTTCTCTACTTCTTTTCTGTGTGTTAGCATGATTTTCTTTACTTCGTTTTTGTGTGTTAGCCTGTATACTTGATTCTTGTTAATCTCTTGTGGTCCCCCATGCTTCGAATATGTTCTGCTGAATCTTTAGCCTACTTATATCATCCCTATATGATTGTGTTTGCTCATCTCTTGTTTCTTCTTGTCTATATAACTGACCGTGTTTGTTTGCTACTTCTGTTCATTCGTCTCTATTTATATGGTGAAATATACAGAATCATGACTCCCCATGATTGATTCTGATTTTCCTTAATTGATGGTGATTGAAAGATCTTCTTTTAAAGCCCTAAAAGCTTTACCTTGTCTGTTTAAATTAACTGATTTCATTACCTTATTTACCATGGCACTTTGTTTACTTAGTCTTTCCTTAATTGGGTTTTTTCTGAATTTGGTCCTAATTGACTACTCTATGCCTACTGAACCTTGACTCTTTCCTTATTTAATCATGCACTGATTCTTCTTCCTGCTTTATATGGTACTGAATCTTTCCGTTTGATTTTAATTCCCTTAACTTAAGGAAGTACTTCCTTGATTCTCCGATTGATTGATTCTGAGTTCTTAAATTAGTGTACTGCTATGATTTTTACCTTATTCCACTACCTATTTTCAACTATAAATACTCTAAGTTTTTCACAAACAAGGCACCGACACTTAGCTTTCAAAAACTCCTCTTTTATAAAAATCTCTGTTTCTCTTTCTTCCTTGTGTTATTTGCTACTATTAGCCGGCTGCAAGCCAAGGCTAATCATCTGTGCCCTTTGGTTCTTTCATTCTGCTTGCTTCTATCTTCACTGGTATGTCCTAGTTTAACTTAAAGCCTCAACAACAACATGTTTCTTTTCTTGTTTCAGTTTCTTTTATTTCTAGCCTACTTTTACTTGTGGTTCTGTTGTGAAGTTTGTAGTTAGGCTATATTATCAGCATGCTAGTATGGCTCCCCTCCCTTTTCATTCATGTATTCCCTTGTGTGATTCAAACATGCACGGACAATTGTTCTCTTTACTTGCTGTGTGCTTACCATTCTTATGAATCCCTAATCCTTGTCCCCCTCTATGAGTCTATATTTTTCCTGATTGGTTTGTGATTATGCCAGTTTCAACTATTTTTGAGCATGTCCAAAACCAGGCCAAATACCCTTGCTGGGGTTATGTGTTTGCAGTCAAATGCCTGTGTCTTCCCAAACCCTTGGCCCCTGTGTGACTACTGAGTTCAGTTGGACTCCGTGACTGCTGAAGTACTTGACTGTGTGTATCACTACAACTTTTTTCAGACAACCTCTATTACCTTATTAATTGCTTTCATAAACAGACTTTTAAGTCCAGTCTTTAATAAACTTTTTTCAATCTGTGTCCTGCACTCCCACTTCATTCTTAGTTAATAAGTTCTGCCCCCTCTAGTATGTGTATTTCCTTGGGATCCTCTTGAGAACCCTCTAAACTCTGGCATACTGAGGCTCACCTTTCCACACTGCACTGGTTCAATGCTTGGCTACTAAGTCTAGGTGTAAGCATTGTCCGGGGTCCTTGAGACCCTTAGGGAACTTTGATGCACGTAGACTCTGATTTGTCTATGGAAATGAGGCTTGAAAGACCATTGGAGGCTTCTAGGAAACTTGGGCCTAATTGCAGGCTCTCTATAGAATAGCTTCTTGATTTTCTATTTTTACTTATGTAATTCATTGATTGGTCTGTAATAATTTATAAACAGAAATTTGGGGGTACTTAGTAAAAAGGGGTGGGTAGATGTATACTTTGTGGGGTAACATGGGTAGAAATCCTGCTCTTAGGATCTTACTTTTAAAAATTTGCCTGCTTTACTCAATAGAAAACATGCTCATAGGGATTTACTCTTTTTTAAAACCTGATTGCTTTGCCTAATAGAAATCATGCCTATAGGATTTCACTATTAATATTGTTTGCATCATAATAGAAATCATGCCTATAAGGACTTCATTTCCAGTTTCGTTTGCATCAAACAGAAATCACGTTCTTAAGATTCTGCATTTTCGTCATGTTAGAAATCATGTTCATAGGGCCTCAAACAACCGTGTCTTTAATCATTTCAAATATAGACATCATGCCTGTGGGGATTGCTATCCACAATTACCTCTAGTAGTCTAATTAGCCTAATGAGTCAATTTTATTTTCGTCTAGTTCACTTCTTAAAACTGGCCTTATTCAGTGATGACATTTCCTGAAACTAGTTCTTTCAAATTCGGCTTAACCTCATTAGATATCCTGCTTACAGGTGTCAAAAAGGGTCTATTTCGAAAACTTGTTTGTCTCTGCATTAATATATGTACACAGTACTGCACATAGGCAAGCCTTAGGGTATTTTTCAAAACCTGCATTTCCCTGAAGTTGTTTCCACCGTTCAACATTTCTGATTCTAATAAGCTGTTTAAAAGGAGTCACTAGGCAACTATAAGGTCAAAACTTCTGAATCTGAAAGTGGTCTATTTCTGCATAATCGCTTAGAAATCCTGCTTTAGGACTTTGATTAATAAAGACCTTAACTGTATTTGAGTCGTGCTGCTTGTATGTTTGTTTGAGTAGGAAATTGTGAGCCTCTTAATTGCTCCCATTATGTGAAAGTCCTAAATGTTTTTGACTGTCGCCTTAGATTTTCGCCTTTAAAACCTTAGGGGTACGTCCAGAACCACCCATAGGTAGAGGTCCTAACACCCTCCGGGACCACTAAGAAGGGACGGGTAGCAGCACGCGATAGGAATCCGTGACCAACACTCGCTTTGCATGACCAATAAAAGGATGGAAAAGGTAGACATGGATATGATGACCAGTGCGCTAATGCCACGCGTAGCCCCTTTTCAAGGAGTGATTACCGAGCACTGTACTAATGTGATCCTATAGGCTGACCAACCTAGGACCTCCCTCTCCCCAAATCCTCTTTACTTGAAGCTTTATTTTCCTGTTTATACATGGAACCTGTTTAAATTCTTACTTTATTATTTGAGTTATACAATGCCCAACATGCTCTGCTTGCAATTATTTGTTTCAACTGTTTGTTTATTTTGGACTAATTTGTGAATATAAGTTCGGCCGGGACCCACAGTTGTGGACCAAGAGGGGTGCCTAACACCTTCCCCTCGAGGTTACCTCGAGCCCTTACCCTAATCTCTGGTAATACAAACCAACCCAAGACTTAATTACTCTAGGTGCCCTAACGCACCTTAACTCGTTAGGTGGCAACTCTTCAAATACCCAATTCCCAAAAGGAAATGAGTCATTACACCCCGTGAATTTCGAAATCCGGACTCCTCCCCGCGGAGGAGATGAAAAGAAGGCGCGACACATAATATAGTATATTATACTGGAACTTTCTCCGTGTTGGAGTTCCAGCATAATATGCTGGAAGTTCATACGCAAGTGCACCGATCTCAAGTATATTATGTTGGAACTTTCTGTGTTGCCGCAAAATAGTGACTAGTTTTCAATGACTTTGCAATCGCGGGCTATTTTTGAATGACCAGTTCGAAAACTGGCTAGCCCGTGCTATTTTTACAAAAAATTTTGCAGAAATATGACCTTTTTTGGGGCGGTCTTTAACTTTTGACTCCCGTTTGCCTCATAGGTAGAACTTCAAGGTCAAAAGTTAAATGTATTGTCCATGGGCCAAGTTAGAGGCAACACTTCTTAATCTTGAAGTTCTGTCTATAGGGAAAGTGAGGACAAAAATTCAAGATCATCCTTTCCGAGAGCTATTTGTGTTCTTTACCCCTACACAGAATATTGGCTGGTTAGGAGATTTGCATATAAAGGGATACTTTTCGCAGTTATTTAAATTTTATCCCCAATTTAGACATTAATTTGTGTGGAACTGACATATTAAAATTAATAAAATAATTTTGGACAAAATACCCTCTAACCTAAGATATCCAAATTCAAAAGACGATTACTGGGAGTTACGATGATATTATATTATTCCAACAATATGTCGAGCTTACAAATAAATCCACTTATATTTTTATTTCAAACTTGTATTAGATGGTTTTTGATTTTCTCTACGTAGAGCATAAAATTTATGTTGCTCAAGCAATAACCCAAAAAAAATTTTTTTTTTATCGAAATGGCACCGTCAACATATTAACATTAATAAAATAGTGCATGGTAAATTCATTATACATTAAAATATTTACCTATTCAAATTTTATTTTTAGATTCTCAAGTGGACTTGATAAATTTAAGTAAGCACATTAAGAAATTTTTATATTTGAGTTGAATTTTAGATTTATTTTGTTAAGGCAAGTGATGATAGGCTATAATCACGTATTTTAGTCGCTTATTACACTCTAATTTACTGTACTTTAATTGAGTTTGAGCTTTAATCGCTAGTGTTTTGCACTAATTGTGTGTTTTATGCCTTGTAGGAGTGGTTCCGAGCTATGTAGATGTTATGAGATGAATTCAAGTGATTTGGAGCTTTGAAGTCTGAGTAAAAGCCCAAAGAAATAAGCTGGGATCATGTTCGGGGATCAACGGATGACAGTTAAGAACGAACGAAGAATCGAGTAGGCATATTGTGCACTGTCTAGTAAAATACACATAACCTTTGGCTCAAAACTCCGTTTGGGCTACGCAATACATTTTTGGAAAGCTAATTCAAAGGGCTACAACTTTCATGTTTTATGTTTTTTCAAATTCCCAACAGAACAGCGTGAAAAGTGCGCGGCCGCGCACTGATTGCACATATGGAGCAGAAAGTGTGAAAAGTGCGCGGCCAAGAGCGCGGCCGCGCACGTCCTGTCCGAGAAAAGTGTTCTTTTTCGCGTAGGAGAAGGTATAATTGTTTGGGCCCGACCCTACTTGGTATATATAGATAGAAAAACGGTATTTTGAGGACTTTTGACATAATTTAGACCTAAGGAGGCTAAGGAGACCGGGGATTCGGCCTAAGGAGGCAAGAACACACTAGGAGCAAGGCGGAGTATTCTTTTACAAGTTTTTCACTTCCTTCTTCCTATTTCCATTATTGTTTATGAATTCTAGTATTGTAGATATGCATACTACTATGAATAGCTAATTTGTTATCTAGGGTTTTGATGGAACCTATTGGAGGATGATTTCCTGTTACGTTAATATAGATTTGCCTACGTTTATATTGTGGTTGGTTGAAGAGCTCTCAATCGACTGTGCCTATTTAGTGTGTATTACTCGGGAGAGAGTGTATATTTAGGTAGTTGTTGAACAACATCACTCCGAACGTATACGAGAGATCAATACGGAGCGTTTAAAGGTGGGATTAGAGATAATGAAACCTTGGTGCGATCCGAGTGAGCCGTACTTAATGCCAGCTAGCGTAATTCGGGAGAATATTTCTAGTAAATTTTGGTAGTTACTCGGGAGAGAACTACGACACTCAGAGCGCTCATGATCGATAGAGAATACTTAGGTAAAATTATAGAAGACGTAGCGGGAAGGATTCCGACAATAGGGGTAATCATAACTCTAGACCTCCTTAATGTTGTCTCCAATCCTTATCCTTGTTAATTGATAGTTTTACTGCTTTCTAGTATTTGTTAGTTAATTAGATAAAAATAAATATTATAATCTTTATAATTAGGAAATTGTTTGGACTTGTGTTTCTTAGCGATATTGAACAATTATTGCTAATCCTTAGTTCTCTGTGGGATTCGACTCCGGACTTGTAAACCGGATTATATTTGCAACGACCTTTATAAGCCATAGTTGGGCGTGATCAAATTTTGGCGCCGTTGTCGGGAAACTAACGGTGTAGCTGTTGGTGTATATATTGCTAGGTTGCAAGTTTGAACTTTTATTTAATTTTTTTTTGTTTATTTGATTTTTTGTTTTACTTGTTGATTTTAGAAACATGGCATCTTGGAATTATGAGAGTTTTGATGTTGGTAATTCTACTTTTGATCCTCCTTATGCATATAGTGGAGGAAATCACCCATGGAAAAATTATCAAAATATTCTAGAGAGCGAGTTATGTGCACCAACTCAATCTTATGTGTGGAATGTGTGTGATAGGTGTGGTGGTCAATATGGTCACTTTCATGGTTGTGCTTATATTTCTTATCTTCCCCCAACCCCTTACTTTGATGGTTCTTCTTTTTCTTGTGAAGTTAATAGGAACAAAGAACCCATGAATGATGACCTGAAAGAGATCAAGGATATGTTAAAGTGTCTTTTGGAACAAATTAGTAAAAGACAGCTGCAGATAGAAGGGCAAGAGGAAACTATTCACAACTTGAAAGTTCAATGAGTCAACTGGTTGAAGATTTTAATGCTCCACATCCAAGAAGAGCGTGAATTAGATACAGAAATTGAGGTGCTAGTGGAGAAAGCCAGAGTAAAACACCAACAATCAATCGAACTAGATTTTGAGGATGTCAATGTTGTAGTAGAGATACTAGAGTCAACCAAGGATATAGAGGATACATATTTAGTTGACTCTAGTGTCATTGGTATTGAGGATGTTGACAATCCCAATGTTTATGTAGTTGAGCGCACTGATCCACACTCCAAGTATTTTTCCACATTGTGTTTGGATGATGATATAGAAATAGAGTCATCCGAGCCACTTGAGGAGTCAAGGAACAAGGAACAAGATGCCTACATTCTGGAATTCTTCTTGCCAGAAAGTCGGGATTACACATCTTATCAAAGGCCAAGAAGTGCAGAATACTACATTGTTTTATTGGGCCAGTCTGATTCGTTCCACCACCCCAGGAGCATGATCATAGAGCAGAATCAAAACTTGGGCTCCAATTCATAAGTTCAAAGTGGAGGCAAAAAATGATTCTCGTCGTGCCGCAATGTTAAATCAAACGCCTGTTGGGAGGCAACCCAGCTTTTCTGCTTTATTTTATTTTATATTTTGTTTTTTTTAATTGTATTATTTTTGTAGTGTCGATTTTTGATTTTCTAGGAGCATGGAAAGCAAAGCTATTGGAAGGATGCAACAGCAAACCAGATGGTTGGAACTAAGTGTGAGGTACCGGCACGAAGGACCAAGCCTCGGAAAGTCTGAGTACCCCATGAGCTGCTAGTGCTTCGGCCTTTGGCCTACCAGGTGTTGATACCCAACTTTTCCCTTCATATTTTTAAATTGTATGTCTATATACTTTCAAAATAGTATATTTGCATCATCATTTAGTTTATAAACCTATACAAGCATTTTACGTAATTTTTCATAATTTTTAGAGCTTTTAAATTAATTTTCCTGCATTTAATTGTTTGAATAATAATTAATTACTCCTTCGAATTATTTTGTGATGACTTCGTTACCTAAAATTATTATTTGCACCTATATACATGTTTCAAATATTTTTATATAATTACATTAGTATTTTTTGAGCTATTTATCTAATTTTGCAATAATATCCTATATTCATATACAAATGCTCCGTATTTATACTATTTGTGCCAAAAATTGTATTTTTATACTTTTATAATGATAAATCATTATTTTTAATCATTTTAGTGCATAAATTTTTTTTTTTTATCATTTACTAATCATTTTTATAAATTATTTTGTTAAATTATTTGTGTTTAAAAGGCAGGCCCAATTTTGAGTGATTTTTCGTACCAAATTGGCTCAACACCTTAGCCCAAAACCCCAGCCCAAAGCCAAACGACCCTTTACAAACCCAGTCGGTACCCATTTTAAATAACCCGCCCCACTTCCCCATTGATCCTAGCCATTGATCTCAAATGATCAACGGCCCTTAATAAATCAACCTATCTCCTTATGTCTCCATAACGCAAAGCCCAACCCATTCCTCCTAAGACGCTGTCCCTAAATCCTCTCTTCTCCTCTCCTCTCAAACCCTAGCAGCCGTCCCTCTTATTCTATCCAAAATCCTACCTCAACATGGAATCACTCTATGATTCCCTTTCCATTTATGCTTTGTCTCGTTGTTTCTTACCTGATTTTGGTATTACATAAGTACTTGCTCTATTTTGGCAAGTGTAGATCTCTGAATCAAGGGAGATTAGCTTCACCCCTGTCACACCTCCTTTTTCACTACTACACCCCCGCAAGGGTGTAAAGGAGTTTTTCCAATTAAAGGACAATCGGAACGGGATTTATTATTAATATTCAGAGTCGCCACTTGGGAGATTAATGGTGTCCCAAGTCACCGGTTGAATCCCGATCCGAGGAGATATTGCCCCTGATATGGTTCATCTCTACTCACTTTACTCGGCGTCTCTCGAAGATTGATCAGAAGGTCTTTCTTTGGACCGTAATGCAGGCTTTTGGACAGTGTTAGGAAGAAAGGGTATCAAAGGCTCAAAACAATTCAACATGGGTTCAAAATTACAACTTTCGGAATCAGATTTCTTACAACAACCACAACTTCTGCCCCGGTTTCTTTCTTGGGGATTTTTTAATTTTATTTTGGTGTGACTGAACCTCCGAGAGAGGCTGCCTACGTACCCTTTTGGGATCAAGTCAAACGTAGTTCAGGCGACTACTTTGATTGTTGCGATCTTTCTTCCGCTTTTCTTTTCCTTTCTTTTCATTCTTTTCTTTTCCTTCTCTTCTCTTTTCTCTTTTTACTTTTCTTTTCTTTTCTCTTCTTTTCTTTTCTTTCCCCTTTTTTTTTGTCTCTTTTGCTTTTCTTTTCTTTTCTCTTCTTTTGTTTTCTTTCTGTTCTTTTTTCTTCCTTCTTTTTCTTTTTCACTGTTTTTCTCTTGTTTCTCCATTTACTTCCCCATTCGAACTTGCGAGTCTGATTAATGATTCCGAAAAAGGGGTATGCAAGAAAATAACTGAGGCTCAAAGGGGTAACAAAGGATAAAGTGTTTGGATAGCAGAACAAAATGCCTTCGTCATCTCAATCTCCAAAATATGCCAAGTACAAACTACACAATTAAACAAGCTGAGGAAAACATACGTAACATTTGATTGCACAAGAATTACTAACCATATCCACACATTTGCCTTCTACATTTGTCAATTACCCAGAACCATTTGGACAACAGTCTCAGTACCATGAGCGGTCCCTGTAGCCTTGGGGTAAGCCTGCCTTTGGCTCGAAACCGATGCGGCATGATGCGTCTCAATAGTGTTTCTTTATGTTCTATCTGCCCCCAGTTTCGCTTGTCTTGGGCGCGAAGTGATCTCAAAATGCTTTTACCTATTTCCCTTGAACATTGCTTCATTACTAAACTGACTTTTTTTTTTTTTTTTTTTTAAAATAGGCTGAAAATTATGCGTGCATGTCACGTCACTAGAACTAGCATGAAAAGAATTGCAGAGGGAGAAGGGAACTAAATAAAATGACTAGAAATGGCGGGAACTAAATGAAATGACTAGAAATGACTAGAAATGGCGGGAATTGCATTAGACTGACGGTGAAAGGCTTTAAACAACGAAACAAGCAAACTAGACTAGAGTTACAACCCTTGAACAAACCTAAACAGCACTACACAAGCTACTACGACGAGACAAACAAGACAAAGTGAAAGGATAGAAGGGTTTGAGTAACAAGACAATATCCGGATTACAACCCTGAAATAACCCGGACAACAGAAATGACAACAAAATAAACTACCAAAACTCCAAGAGATGGAGCGTCTTTCCAATTACCAAGCATGACGTCTTAGCCACTGAATTTCGCACCAAGATTGCTGGAATTTTCACAAGTCTTCATCACGTTGTTCTGAGCAAACTGCTTCTGGGTTTCTTCTACCGGCTCATTCTCACGACCAATCATACCCACCATATGCGTCTCATTGTGCACAGGAGATGGATTTTGGCCGGTGTTTGTTGCATCTGGATTTTGCACGACGATGTCTCCTGCATCAATAAGCTTTTGAATTGCATTCTTCAGGTTCCAACATTTCTCTATGTTGTGCCCCAGGGCACCTGAGCAATATGCGCACCGTTGAGGAGGATCAAACTTCTTTGGAGGAGGGTTCGGCACTTTTATCTGAATCGGCTTCAACATATCCAGTGTCCTTAACCGCTGAAACAGACTGGCGTATGATTCTCCCAACGGAGTGAAGTCTTTCTTCTTTCGTGACCTCTCATTCTTAAATGCTGGATTGGGCCGAAAACCTGAGCCGGGGTGTCTTTGGGAAGCTCGCGGGGATAGATGGGCCTTTTGAGGAGCTGGGTACTGAGAATGTGATGTGCGACTTTGGGATTTCTGTGTAGAGACGCAGCATCGAAGAAGGTCATCTAATGCACAAGGATAACCACAGGGACGATGTCGAGGCCGGAAGTGTTGCTCAGGAAAACTTATCGGATCGTCCTTTCTGTTCCTCTTTCTTCCAAACAAGCTTACTGGTACGTTCTGACTGGCTTCCAAACGACTCACGATTTTGCCTGACTTGGTTCCTTCTTCCACTAGCTCCCCCATTTTTAACACATCATTGAAAGGCTTACCCAAGGCCGGGATCAAATGACTGTAGTAAGTGGGTCCCTGGGCCTGTAGAAAAAGCTTAACCATTTCTTCTTCGCTGATCGGGGGACTGACTCGAGCAGCTTGCTCCCTCCATCTGAGCCCAAACTCATTAAAGCTTTCCTCCGGCCTCTTTTCCATCTTATATAACGACGTGCGGTCTGGGGCAACACTTGATTTGCATTGAAAGTATCGGACAAAGTCTTGAGCCATGTCACCCAATGTAAGCCACTCATCAATATTTTGACGACTATGCCAGTCCAAAGCTGCCCCAGTTAGGCTTTTATTGAAATATGCCATCATCATGTCATCTTTCTCTCCAACAATCCTCATTTCGTTGCAATAGACCCTCAGGTGGGCTACCGGATCTCCACGCCAATCATACAAGTTAAATTTTGGTACTTTGAATCCTGCGGTCAAGCGGGCATCATGTGGCACAATCAGTTCTTTACAAATCATGCTACCCTGGCCTCCCACTCTTCGCTTGTCCCTTAAGGACAGTTCTATGCGTTTCAGCTTCCTGGGCGTCCCATCTCGTCCTCCTCTTCTTGTAACCTTTTCATTTCTAGCACGGAGCTCATCCCGTGAGCTCTTCTTGTATGAATCAAGGACCCTGTGGGCAACCTCCGGAGGGTGATATTGGGCATTACGAGCTTTGAATAGGTGTTCATTGTTTGGGGTAATGGATATGACAGGAGGGCAATTTTGGGGAGTAGTAACTGAAGGATGAGCGATGAAGCTACTAGGGTAGGTGGGACGAGTGTGATAAGCGGGTGTATCTGGAGAATATGGAGGACCATCTGGTATTGTGTTGGGAGTTTGGGTAAAGGTAGCGTCCGGGAAAATTGGTGGTGGCGGGGGTGGCGCCTTTCCAGTTATCCAGGCTTGATACATGTTTGTCATGTGTTGTCTCAGCATCCGCACCTCTTCAACCAACCCATTATCCCGTTCCACCAACTGTTGTCGAACATCGGTATCAAGCAACTCAGTTCTGTTGTTCTCTGCCATTGCCTCTTGCCTCTGTGTTGCAGGGAAAAATTACTTTTTAAACCACAAACCAACCACCTGTCTGAAATGATATGGCAAAATGAAACCATCACGTTAGCGTTAGGGAATTTAGCACATTGGTAACAGCTTTTGATCGGGCGCATGCGTCATCCCGGCTTTTCCTTATTTCCAATTGCAAATTTTTCTTCCTTTGTTTTTCTTCTTTTTCATCTTTTTTTTTCACTCTTGCCTTTGTCCTCTCTCGTTCCTATTTCCCTCCTTTCTTGAGTTTTATTTTTTCCGCTCTTTTCTTTTCTTTTTGCCTTTTGTGGTTTTTCCTCTCTTTTCTCGTTTTTTTTCTTTTGGTTACGGTCGAATCCTATGGAGATTGCCTACGTATCACGACCCCGCGTGAATCAGACCGAGCGTAGTTCTTGCAGAATAAATGTAATGTAGAAGCAAAATATTTTTTGGGATTTTCAATTTTATTGATAGAAAATACGTCTATTACAAAGACTCAAAACTGACAGATTAAACAACTAACAGACTCTAATGCAGAAAAGAACTACAGACTCCATCATCCTTATTCTTCTTTAAACGAAAATACAGACTTAATCAACTGACTGACTTTTACAGACTCCAGTAAAAAAAGGAAATACAGACTCAGAAGACAATCATGAATACATTAAAGCTCCTGGCGCCCGCGGGACATCATTCGGTCTCGCCGCGGGCCTATATGCAAGTTCCCCTTATTTTGAATCGTGCTCATCCTGCACATTTATTAAGGTGATTTAATCACTTATTTTGACCTAAAAGGAAAAAAAAATGGCACTATTTTTGTTCAAATTTCCAATTTTAAAACAAATGGTCAGTTTTGCAGTTACGGCCTTTCAGCACTTCGGGGAGAAGATTTTAAGGCTGTGTCTGTTAACCGTTGAACTGACTCAGGGTGGCTGTTCTTGCAAAAACGGCCTTCCGGCGCCCTTTTGGCCTAGTTTAAACAAGAATGGCGGCACCCGACTTATTCATGACGAAATAAAAAAATTGGCGTTTTTGGCTATTTTTGAAAAAGGGAGGTTGGACCCGATGAGGGTTGCCTACGTATCTCACATCCGGTGAGAATCAAACCAGCGTAGTTCGGGCAGATAAATCTAACTATTTTGAAAACAAGACTCTTTTTCATTTTTGTTGGCAAATACACTATTTCTGAAAGCGAGATTCTTTTTTATATTTTCGTTTCAGTGGCAAAAGAAAATAAACTAATATGAAAATAAAATTACTTTTGTTTTTCTTTTCCGTTTTCCTTCTTTTTTTTTCCATTTTCGGCAGCATTTCGGCACTACTTGGACATTGGGTTTTCTAATATAGGAAATTAACTCTCTACACTGCTATTTTCTCTTTTCTCTTTTGTTTTTTTTCAAATTTCTTTTTTCCAGATATTCAAAGCCGGTCAGCATGCGAGTCCAAAACAAATAAATGCACAAGTAGGATGCGTCAGGATGGTCCATTATTCCGGGTATACCTGTCCTAGACGGACCCAACCCCTGTGTTGAGTCCCCTAAGTCATATGCAGGTGAAGCAGATAAGCGTTCCTACTAGGGATCCGGCATGAAGTCAAGTTATTCTAGGTTCAAAACCTGGGTATGTGTTCTAGACTGTGTACCCGAGCGGACAACTCGAGTCGAGGAGGGGGCTACGTACCGGGAACCAAAAGGCCATCCGGCTTAGTAACTTGTCCGGCCTCTTTCTTATTTCAGGGTATTGACGCTAACAGAATAGGGAGTCTCAACCAGTAAGCACATCCCCGGAGGTGAGAAGAGAAGGGTTGCGGCACAATTTATATACAGTTCAGATAATATCAAAGTGGTAAAAAGCAACATTTTGCACATTTAGCATGAGACATGTAGGAAAATCAGATAAAGCCAAATGCAACAATATATCTAAGCTCGAATTCTGAACCCTGAAAAGTTCTAGGTTCTGTTCCCCAGCAGAGTCGCCAGAGCTGTCACACCTCCTTTTTCACTACTACACCCCCGCAAGGGTGTAAAGGAGTTTTTCCAATTAAAGGACAATCGGAACGGGATTTATTATTAATATTCAGAGTCGCCACTTGGGAGATTAATGGTGTCCCAAGTCACCGGTTGAATCCCGATCCGAGGAGATATTGACTCTGTTAACAGTCTGCGAACCAGAAATCCAGTAAGGAATTCTGTTAACCCGGGAGAAGGTGTTAGGCATTCCCGGATTCCGTGGTTCTAGCACGGTCGCTCAACTGTTGTATTTGCTTTTATCTGATTTTAAAACATGTTCTAACTTATGTGCCTTTTATTAATAGCCCGCTTTTATTATATATTTATTTTTTAATAAGAATTGCAACGTCGTGAAAATGTATCTCGAACCACGTCGCACCAGTGCACCCGTGGCTTTTGACGCATTTCGACTTTGTTGAGATTTAGATTTGGGTCACATAAATGTGCACCCGTACTTAGGAAGGTAATATTATTAAAATACGCGCCTAAAGCAACTACGCGTTTATTATCTTTGGGGAAAACTGTGAAATTTGCTAAACGGTTCACCCGAATTCTAAGTATTTTTTTATAGCATTTATTGAGGGCCCCGCCTTTTGTATTTCATGTGGCGAGGCTCGTCTCATCATTTATTAAAAAGGCCAAACTAAAAAATGAATACGATTTTTCTATTTTTGATTGGTCTCTAAATAAAGAAAGAAGTCTAGTTGATTATTATTGTGAAAGTACACACGGCTCACCAATTAGGCAATACCGAGCCAATTATCTTCCTGGCCTTGGGCCTAAGCAGCCCAATCCACATGAGACTGGCAGACTGGACAGAATTTCCTCAATAAACCAAATGTTGGGCCTAAAACCAGCCCAGGTCGAATAAAGCTGGCTGGACCTCGTGAGAGAGGTCGAGGGATCGAGTCCCTGAATATTCCACTCGAAATCAGCCTTGATGGCCATCACACACTTGCAAATCCCATGGTGTTTCTGATTTTAATTTTTTTAACAGAAGAGTGCTGGACGAAAATGAATACTATCTATACTAAAACCTTTGCTAAATAACCATGAATTCAACTAATCCACAACAACTAATTAATGTTACTAACTAATTGCCTATTACGAAACTAACCATTATGGCAGAACAAATCGAATGTCAAAACACTTCACACTAATATTATTTGTTTAACTACTGACCACTTCATAGCATTTACTAAAATGGACAACAACCTAGATGCGTGATTCAATAACATAGGGCAACCAAAGGTTTTCAAATTGATTCAAGCCATTCTAAAATATTGTTAATACTCAGTCTCTAGTCCCCCAAGTATATACAACCATTAATCAATTGTCTATCGCAACAAAGTTCTCTTTAATTACAGGTATAGCATTCATTTAAACAGAACTACATCACATATGAGAATTAAACAGATGTCAAATGAAATCGGCAACCAATTCGAACATGTTTATCCATTTGATCTCAAGCCAAATTACACAGATCCCTTGTATTTCATACAAAGCCAAGCAGAATACCTGGAAGTAGAAACGTAATCAGAAGAAAGAGGATAGGTCAGCTACAATCAGGGAATCAGCAAGGGTAAACCAACAGTAACAAAGCAATCAACACAGCCAATTTTGGTCCGGAAGTGACTCAGTAATTCCAGAATACTTTAAAACCAAATGAACTGATGTATCAACCCTAAAACAGCATCCAAATACCCAGAACAACTTGAAATTAAACCAGTAAACTTCTGAAAAACTTCAGCAATCAAATGTTGAGCTGAAGGCTAAAATTAAACTAAAATTTTCAATGATATAGTCTATTTTTGGTTTTTCTACTGATTTTTCTATTGTTTTTTTTTGATTTTTTATATAAGACTCAGATCTAGAAGAAGATTTCTTTTAAGATTTGAAATACAAATTATAGATCAGATCTATTGAGAGGATTTTGGGGGGGGGGGGGGAATTTGGAGGCTCGAAAAACTTGTGAATCAAGGCAAATGAATGCCTATTTATAGGTGAACTTAGGGTCCAATTTCAGATTTTTCCTTTACCCATTAGTCCCTATTTTAATTCTATTTTTATCCTTTATTTTCTGACTTGTCACACAAGTAACTACCCTAAGATTACTGAAATCTGCACTATAGTCCATCCTAGAAGGTTCTATGCCCATTACAATTCCTATTCTACCCTTACTTTACTTCAACAATTACCAAATCTGATTAAACTACCCTTTTCCATGCCTAAACTACCCTTAGCATCCTCTGAAATTACTGACCGAGCTAGAATTAACTGACCCAGCCCCTTAACCTTAGTAGTAACCATGGTTAATTACCCAAAAGAAAAGAGGAATTCAGCTAAAACCAAACAAACCCTACAGTTGAACTAACTACTCAACCAATTGATCAGAACATGGAACTTCTAACTAAATTGTTAATCCAAACTAAGCTAATTCACTAAACAAGTCAACAATTCAAACTAAATTGAACTGGGGTCGAATCATCAATGGCAAACATGAATTACTCACGCGACAACGATATTCAAACCAGCAGAAAATCAAAGCAAAATTGAACCAAAAACTAAAGACTAAAACCAGAATTAATTATCATTAAGAAGAATTAATTAAATAAAAGAAAAACCTACTGACTTACTCCAACATTAATCCTACGCCCTAGCACACTGATTAACAACAAAGAACTATGATGACAAAACCTAAACGAACCAAATTCGTGTTGTATATTATTAGAACTCAGCCGACATGAACAGAATAGAAACAATAAGGATTACTGGCTCTAAAAGAAACTCAAATCGATTATTCATGAAGCAAAACAATAATGAGAGCGAAATTAAATCAGATAACTAAACAACAACCTAAAGAATTTAAGAAACTTACTGGTTTTAACTTCTAAAGTCTTGCCACTTCTCAGATTCAAAATTCGAACATCTCCGCTGAGATTTGAATGCGACTGTCGATGGATTCAACATGAGGGAAGTGAGGAGACCACATGGCATCAATTTGGTGAGGTTTGGGAAATTTAGGGTTTTGGCCGGAACTTTGATCGGAGATTCGAGGAGTTCGGCGGGGATTCGAGGGACGGGGTTTGGGGGTTTGGAAAGAGGAGAACAAGGCGGTTCAGGGGTGTTAGTTTGGACGAGTTTGGAAGCGACGCCGCCGTAGGCGGCGGAGGCGGCGTCCACAGATTTGAAGATTCGAAGAGATCGACTATGATTCGAAGAAAAAGGCTTAGGGATTTAGAAAGAGGGGGGTGAGAGGATGGTGCGGTGTAAATTTGGGACCGTTTGGAGACCGGCCGCCGCAGTGAGGCGATTTCCGGCGGCGGTCCAAGGCGGTGAACGGTGGCGTTATGCCGGCGATATTAGGGGTAGTCTGAGATGAGGAATGAGGGGTAGGGGGGGTAGATTCCGACATTGATATATCAAAGCTGACCCACTTCCCAGCCGTTGGATCAAAGATCCTCGACGGCTGGGATTGCTCCTTGACAAAACGACGCTGTTTCACTAGGGGGGGGGGCAGGCCGGGTTTGGGGCAAACCTGGACGGGCGTGACACTGGTTTGGGCTGGGTGAAATCAATTAAATGGCCCAATTAGGCATTATTGAGGCAGCCCCCTTTTTAATTGCTTTAGTTTTCATTTTTACTTCTTTTATTTATTTCTTTTGTTTCATTTTGTATTATTATTATTATTATTTTTTCTGATTTTGTAAAAATGCAAAAATTAAAATGAGACCTAATTTATTTCCAAAATTTAGCTAATTAATTCCTATTTAAAGTAAACTCAAGACCAATTCAACAACTAACAATTAAAAATGCAAAAAATGGACTATTTTTGGTTATTTTCCTTAAAAGAAACAACTTGACCACTAAGTAATCCTTAAATATGAAATTAGATCCTAAATGCAAATGTCAGGCATATATTTTTTATATTTTTAATATGAAATAAAAATGCACAAATAAAATGCAAACTATTAACAGAAAATAACACAAAATTCACAAAAGTGTAAAATAATGAAAGAGAAATTATTTTGTTTGAATTTTGGGAATAATTCATATATAGGGCAAAAATCACGTGCTCACAACCCCTCAAAATCTGGACGATATCTCGTCTATATGCATCATAGCAAGGCTATACGGGTCCGATTAGCCAAGATCTCCGGCCAATTCTCGATTTATGTCAACTAGGGTTTACCTAATTTTTCCCTAATCTGACTTTAAATGATTTTGCATGATATCGTTTCCTTATTTATGTTGATTTTACAGTACTTCCTTATTTGCTTGACGGATTTCTACTAATATATAAACCCTTCCCCATTCCCCTTATGGACAGACTTTAATCGCTAGATTTTTACTAAAAAATTTCGAAGCTATTATTCTGTTATTCCTTCATTCTCTTGTTCTGTGCTTTATTTCTTGGCTGGCTGGAAGCCAAGGCCACTGGGATCCTATTATTCAACCTTTTCTAGGTGCAAGCATTGCCCGGGGCTACTTTGAAGCTCTTGGGAACTTTGACGCATTAAGACTCTAAGTTCTAGTGGAATTTTTTGTTCTTTCTTGCTGCCCGTTTAACTGGTAAGACACTTGGCTTTGCAATTTCGTTCTTACATGCCTGTGATTTGCATATATTCTCACTTCTGAAGTGCATGGATTAATGTGTTTCTGGGCTACCTTTTGTGTGCAACTCTGTTAACTTTATACTCGTTTAAGTCTCTTTAGAATTTAATTTCACTTACTGTTGCTAGTTCTGAGACATGCTTATGCCTAATTTGAATAATTTGGACTCTCCTAAGTCCATTTGGCCAAAGTGTTCTGGGCTACTTCTGTGTGTGACCTTGCCAATTTCGCACTTGTTTGAACTTCTTTAGTATTTAATTTTACCTAAAAGCTGTCAATTCTGCTATTTGAATATGCTTCATCTGAATAAATTGGACCTTCTTTAGTTAATTAGTCTACTGGTCAATATCTGAATGCCTACGTTTGCTGTTTGACATGGTTTACTTTCCTACTCTATTATGAATCTCCATAATGATAGTCTGGCATATGTAATGTATTCTAATATGTGACAACAACCTTTCTATCAACTATGATCTGCTTCCCTGATAGTGTGGCTCACAGCATATCCCTGTTTTACTTAGTCCTATATCCTTAGTAACTGTTTGAAACCTTTAGAATAGGCACCTTAGTTTGTGTTTCCATACCATATTTGACACTTTTCTGCTTCATGATACAAGTTAACATGGCTGTCTTGTAAAACTTGTTTGATATTATGCACCTACGTATGATAATCTTTGCAAACTTGTTTCTCCCTTTATTCTTTCAATATGTGACTGCCTATATGTTATTTGCTAAGTGTTGAACATGCTTCTAAGTCTTGCTTGAACCTGCTTCAAAGTCTTGTGACTTGTTTGCTTAGTTGCTCTGTGTTCTCAACTTTGCTATGTCTACTTTAAGCTATGAGTGTATTTCCTCAACTGCCGTCCCTTAGCCATTATCCACTCTCTCTCATTTTTCACCTATGCTATTCTGAACCTATTATTCTTGGCCGGCTGAAAGCCAAGGGCACCAAGGCTCTTACTACTGACCTCCCTAGTGTGAGCATTGCTGGGGGTCCATTTGAGACCCTTGTGAACTCTGACACACTGGGATTTGGGGTCCTTTATTCATTCTCTCTACTACTGAGACCTGCACTATTCATGACACTCAATTCTTTCTTCCTATGGTCTATTGAATATGTAAATTGGTTGGTCAATCTACGGTTGTGTGATCTAGCTTAAGTTCTTCTCTGGATTCTGGTTTGTGCTGATGAATATGGTTCCTGGGTATGCTGCGTGAGAGTTATTGAAGGCCCAGGCAATGCTGGGTGTTTTCTTTTGGGCCTGCTATGGGCCTACCGTCATTATTTGTACAATACTTTCAATTATATTTGTTATTGGGCATGTAATAATTTATAATGAACAACTGGGTGTTAGTAAAAATGGGGAATGGGTAGATTCTTAATGTTTTCATGAAAAGGGGTAGATAATATGTAGGACTCATTGATTCACTTGCTATATGTGCCGTTCGATCTATATGTGCACTATAAAAATCATGTCATTAGGGGAAGCACACACGTATACACTGCTTGTTAGCAAACATGAATTCAAATGCTGCAATTATTCTTATTGCTATATGTTGCTAGAAAACCTGCCCATAGGAACAAATGTCAATGAACTATCTTTCAATTCGCCTCAGCATATTCACTAGCAATCATGCCTATAGGATTCTGATCACTTCATTTGATATTGTCTTGCACCGTTCACTAGAAATCATGCCTATATGACTAAGTATAACAATAAAATAGGTCCCAAGTATTAATTGTTAGAGATCCTGTCTATAGGATACTATCATCCGCCTTAGTAATTGTTAATACTACACCTCCCAACTTTGTTTATTATTTCACTTAGGCCACTGTCAGAAAGTGTGAGTAATTATGAGTTTCTCCTAATAGATTTCACAATTACCTGGGGTGTAAATCACTTAAACGCAACGTCTGTAGGATAAAATACTGGAAATCTGCAATCAGCATGCAAATCGTATAATCATTTAGAGATAAACAGTGCCTGGCCTTTGAAAATGCTTGTACACTTTGATGCTTTGTCACCTAGAAATCATTTCTATAGGGTTTAAGGTTCTTTATTCTGAAACCTCTTAACTTGAATACTTGTCTTGTGTGCATTTGGTGCCTAAGTATGGAGGCAAACTTGAGCCTTAACTGCCTATATGTGAAGTCCAATGTGCTTTTGTATGTCGCCTAGTTTTGATATTTTCTGAGCAGCCTAAGTTAAGTCTAGAACCACCAAAAGTAGAGGTCCAATTCCTCCTGGACCATAGGCATGAGATGGGTAGTGAACACATAAGGTACGATTTATAATTGAACTAGTGCGCTTCAGGTAACAACTTGAAGATAGTAATCGGGTAGTAGGAGATGATAGTCTGTGCCCGCTGGTAATATGAGTAATACCATATTCAGAGGGAGTTACGAAGTATTATTTATGTTGCACGGGGTGATCCTTTAGGCTAAAAAACTTAAGACCCCCATCCTATTTCTATTTATCTGTGAGTCAAGTGTTTGTATTTATTTAAAGTCTTTTAATAATGAATTTTCCCAAACTCCTTGCTTTCTTTATCTTTGTCTGTCTGACTAATTCATATAACTCGAGTTCGGCTGGGACCCACATTTGTGGACCTCGAAGAGTGCCTAACACCTTCTCTTCGAGGTAATTTGAGCCCTTACCCGATCTTTTGTGACGCAAACTGGTTAAACCAGAGTTATTTGCAAATAGGTGCCCTAACGCACCTCAAACCCGTTAGGTGGCGACTCTCTCTTTTAATACCTTCCTTAAAAGAGTTGTCAGGTGTTGAAATTTGATTTTGCGAGAAAAAGGGGTGCGACACCAGGGAGTTTCTTTTACCCTCTTATTAGTTATGGTGTACATTGGGGACAATGCACAATTTTAAGTGTGGGGTGGGGAGATTGTCTAGGTGACTTTCTATTCTATTTTAGTTGTGTTAGTTTAATTGATTAATTTTTTTTCTTGAGGGATTTAAGTAAAAAAAAAAAGAAGATTTTCTTTGTAGGTAGTGTAGTAATTCCCCCTTGGTTTTTTTCTTTGTGTCGTGGTTCTTTTTCAAGGATTTTGTTTGAACCGGGTCTAGTTAGTTTTATTTTTAGGATTAAGAGCCGGTGTGAGATAAATTGAATTGAAGCAATATCTCTTGATATTGTTATGCCTTGAGAATAGTGAGTACTTTAGTTGTGACGCTTAGGCTCAGTTTTTGACTCTTGTATAAGTAACTTAAATCGTATAACTTTAAATTTGCTTAACTGCTTTGACTAGAGTGTCTTGATTAATCCAATCCTGAGTGAGTTATGTGCCATGTGTGTGTAAGGTTTTGTGTTATTCTGTGCATTGCATTTGATGTCTAGGACTAGCCCCGTGTGTTTGCAAAGCGAAATAGTAGTTTTGTTCAGTCTTGGAAGTGATATAGATGTTTCTTTGTTGAGCCATATATATATATATATATATATATATATATATATATACACCTTTGAGCCTGTAATCCTGTTTCTTTGGCAACCACATTACAAGCCTTACCTATTTGTTTGAATTAACCATCTATATGAACCTTTTAACCTCTCACGAGCACTTGAATTGTTATGAACTTTATAAAAGTTAAAGTATGGGTTGGTTGGTTTGGCTTTTGAGTGGAACTAATGAAATAAGGAGAAATGTGCGCTGTTTTAAAAAAGTAAGAGCTACTTGAATTGAAAAAGAAAGAAAAGTAAAAAATAGTTGTATTGCTATGAAAAAAATAATTTGATAAGTGGTGACTCTTGATGTAATTGTGCTTAAAGAAGTATGGAGTTAATATATATTGATGTGAAGGTGGAGTTATGATATGACATAAGTGTGTGGTTTTAAATGTTAAAGTGTATGTATTAAAGTGCTTAGGGAGGTGTAGTCACTCTTATATCTAAATGTATCCTACCCGGCCTGAAGCCTACATTACAACCAATTAAAGTCCTACTTGATCCTAGACTGAATGAGCTCGATTAGTAGAGTAGTAAGCCTATCGTGCATCTTTTGTGGCATATGATGTTCTTTCTAAGAGTGAGTGAATACTTTCTATCTTGAGTTCCTAAGTGTTCTTAAATTTAATTGTGTGTAACTACTCTCTTTTTTTGTGTGAGGGCACTTGATTCATGAAAGAAAGGTAATCCTTGACCTCTTTGTTAAGAGTAAGTGGGTGAGTTGTGAATAATGCGTGATACTTGTGAGTCAAATCTTGAGGTGAAGATGTTACGCTTTTGTGCTTAGTCTATTTTAAATATTCTTGGTGTGATGAGTTAGGAGAATTGTTTAAAAAGTTCGTGTCTATATAAAGTGTAGTTTGATTGCTCGAGGACGAGCAATGATTTAAGTGTAGGGTGTTGATGATAGGCTATAATTACGTATTTTAGTCGCTTATTACATTCTAATTTACTGCACTTTAATTGAAATCTAACTCTAGACCTCCTTAATCTTGTCTCCAATCCTTATCCTTGTTAATTGATAGTTTTACTGCTTTCTAGTATTTGTTAGTTAATTAGATAAAAATAAATATTATAATCTTTATAATTAGAAAACTGTTTGGACTTGTGTTTCTTAGCGATATTGAACAACTGTAGCTAAGCCTTAGTTCTCTGTGGGATTTGGCTCCGGACTTGTAAATCGGATTATATTTACAACGATCGCTTAGTCCTTCTTATAAGGCATAGTTGGGCGTGATCAAATTTTGTCTATATGTCTATGGAATTAAGATTAACAAGAATGCATTTACAATTCCTGTATTTCAACCAAGCAAGGCAATTAGATATATGTCTATCCTAATTGCGAATCCGCAAGTCAAGAATTTGACTTTGCTTTTTATATAGAAAATTTGAAAGATCTTGGTATGTAGTTGGTGTTCCGTCAAATTTTATCCATATTTGCTGATACCAATTTGGTAAATTTCATAAGTATATTAGAGTATTTACCTAATTGTACTAAAATTTTTAGATTTCATTGATGTGGCATCAAATTGATTACATTTTCTACTATAATTTTCACAATAATAAAAAAATTAACCAAATTGCATATTTAGGTAGAGATTCAATTACCATAATGATAAAATCCTTGATGTATATAACGCGATAGTGCGCTTCTTCTAAATACATTCTCATAAAGGCTTTCATTAGTAGTATTTTTTTTGGGTCAATTCTTCTAATAAATTTAGTCATGGTTTGTAAGAAGACTAAAGGGCGTCAAAAGATTCAAATGAAAAAAATAGAAAAAAAAGATGACCTCTTTGCCACATTCTCAAAGCGTCGTGCAGGGTTATACAAAAAGTCGAGCGAACTTATTGCAGAATGCGGTGTTGACGTTGGAATAGTGGCTTCTTCTCCTACCGGTAAGCCTTTCTCATTTTTTCACCCTACGAATGATGCTATTATTGCTCGTTTTCAGAATCCTGATATGCAGTTAAGTCAAACTACTGGCCTAGTTGCGGCTCATGCTCGAAACAAAGTGAACTCTCTCAATAGTAGGCTTGAAGAATTGGATACCAGAGAAGAAGCTGCAATTGCTCAAGCACGTTTCTATGACAAAATGATAGAAACTAGAGAGAGTGGTTGGTGGGAGTCAATTGAGCAACTCAATGCAGATGAAGTGACAAAATTTGAAGCATGGTTAAAGTCTGTTATTTTTAATATGAACAATCGTTTGAATCAATTGGAATTTGGAGTTTCATCCTCAACACCAAATTACTTTTAGAGATGCCGATAATGCACCTAGTACTGGAAATTCAAATTCATGTTATCCATATGTGGATTTTTTGTTCTTTTTATTTTATTTCAACAATGCTACCAGCATGTATTGTGCTACGATTTTCATTAATAATATCCGATATAGTTTTTAAATGCTTTATCTTATATGTGTATTAGCTTAGAAGGTCTCTTAATAATAAATTTAACATCTTTGAAGCATTGATGAAAAAATTATATAGTTCAAATTCAGTGTTTGTTGAACTTTTGTTCTTTATTTTATTTCAACAATGTTATAACCCTCTACTCTGCTCTGATTTCCAGTAATTAACATTTGATATAGTTGTGCTAATGTTTTAACTTTGATACAATGTTTGGTTCCCTTTGGACCGTTCCACCTAATCTTTACATTTTTTTTTTAATTTTATTTTTTTATAATTTTTTTTTGTTGAAAGTGCCTATTTTTTTTTTCTTATGAGAACTTTGAATTTCTTCTTACTGTATTTATGCATGATTCTATTGAATTTTTACAATGATTGGATTGGCCTACCAATAAAGTCTGAAAGCGTCATTTTCTATGATTTTGATATTTATATAATCTTTTCTTTTAGCGAAAACATGTGGGGAAAAAAATCCTTTGCTTAGAAATGAGTACCTCTGCTCTAATATTTAAAAGATTTTGCTGAAAAAATTGTAAAAAGACCCCTTGCTTTTCTACAAAGAAAAACGAATAATAATTATCGCTACACTTTAGAAAACTTTTTGAAATAAAAAGCCTCAAACAAATAACTCTGCACATTTATGCAAAGTTCAACGTTTTTTAAAAAAAGATTCACGGTCAAATACTTCATAGAATTTGAAGAACAAGAAGAAGTTAAACACAGTTGATCTAGACGTGAATGTCATACCACCTAGGGTTAGCGGTGGGATGAACATGATCCCTCTACCCTTAATCAGAAATCTCGGATATTAATCAAGCAATAAAAATAAAAATAAAAAAAATAATAAGAAGCGCTACTCTCTTTAATGGATCTTACGCGACGCGAATCCCAATTAGTTGGATCTTAACACGAGTACCAAATACCTGATGAGAACCAAGAAAAAATCCTTAATACTGCCCTTATAAATGTTCAATTTTTAGCTGGTCAAGGTTTGACCTGCCCACCCGCCCCATAGCGCCCCGCCTTGCCTCGCCCCCGCCCCCCCTATTTATATTCCTATACACTTGCCCCATGGGTAAAATTTCAAGGTCAAAACATAAAACTGTTGCTCATGGGGCAAGGAACGATAAAAATTCAAGACCGTCCACTTTGAGAGCTATTGGTGTACTTCACCCCTACGCATGAGATATTAGCTAGTCGGGTGTCACCATCCAAAACTACCATGTCGTGATGGCGCCTATCGTGGAACTAGGCAAGCCGACTCTTTACCAAAAAAAATACAATTTTTCATTTGCAAGATAATTTCAAGCTAATTAATAATAAAACTTCATAAGGAAAATCTGAATAATGAAAGTGCAGAAAGAAAAGCCCGACATCGGGGTGTCACTGGTCATGAGCATCTACTAAACATTGTCCGAGATACTGAGACTAACATAGTCTGGAAATGCAACTACAAAATAAACTATAGGAAGATAGGAGGGAGAAGAACAAAGCTGCGATCGCCAGCAACTACCTTGCCAACTCTGAGAAAAGTCTATACCTGGACTAGTCAACAGCCGCTACCGGGTCCTGATGTGCCTGGATCTGCACACAAGGTGCAGGGAGTAACGTGAGTACGCCAACTCAGTAAGTAACCAAAGTAAATAAAGGCTGAGAAGTAGTGACGAGCAATAAAACATATAAGTTCATATCATGAAATCTCAGTAAAAGTACAACAGTCTTTTAAAAGCAGAGTTCGAATTAAATTATTTTTAAACTCAGTTTCAGTAAAATCATTTGAAGATATTTTCAACAGTTCTCAACAGAGGCTCAGTACAACAGTGAGCAAAAATAATAATCATAAACAGCCCCTCGGGCAAAACATCACTCATGAACAGCCCCTCGGACAAACCTATCGGTCACTCGTATACAGCCTCTCGGGCATATCTCATATCACTCACACTCAGGGTACCCGTGCTCACTGAGGGTGTGTAGACTCCGGAGGGGCTCCTTCAGCCCAAGCGCTATAACAAGCCACCTCGTGGCATAAATCAATCAGGCCCTTGGCCTCACTCAATCATGAATCAGTAACAACATGCTGCGGCGTGCAGCTCGATCCCATAAATATCCTCACAAATCAGGCCTTCGGCCTCACTCAGTCATAAACCTCTCAAGCCACTCGAGCTCTCAGTAAAAAACAGGGTACTCAGCCCAAAATAACATTTTAGATGTATCAAAACAGAGTAATAAAGACTGAGTTATAAAATTCAATAAGTGTAACTAGACTGAGTAAAGATTTTTAACCAAAACAGTGAGAGGATAGTAAGAAAAGGCCCCTAAGGGTCCAAACAGCTCTGGCACAAGGCCCAAATATGGCATTCAGCTCGATTTATAGAAACTTTTTCTAAAACGCATAAATATCATATAGTTCAAACCAAATGCACAACTTATAGTTGCTACGAGACGGACCAAGTCACAATCCCCAACGGTGCACGCCCACATGCCCGTCACCTAGCATGTGTGTCACCTCAAAATAGTAGAACGATACGAAATCCGGGGTTTCATACCCTCAGGAATAGATAACAATCGTTACTTACCTCAAACCAGTAAAATCCCTACTCCGCGATGCTCTTGTCCATCGACTCGGCCTCCAATCACTCCGAATATATTCACAACCAGAACAATACCATCAATATACGCTAATGGAATGAATTCGACAAGAAAAACTAGAAAATTAGGCACAAATCCCGAATTCCTCTCAAACCTGGCCCCCGGGCCCACATCTCAGAATCCGATAAAAATCGCAAAACTAGAAAGCCCTTGCACTCACGAGTCCATACATACAAGATTTATCAAAATCCGACTCCATTTGACCTCTCAAATCCTCAATCAAACTCTCCAAAATCCCAAGCACTAACCCCTCATTGTTAACCTTAATCTTCACTTATTACATGATTAATCAACGAGAAATCATCACATATACAAGAATTAGGGCTCAAGCCACTTATTTTGCTGATAAACCCTTGAATTCCTCCTCAAAATCGCTCTCAAAAGCTCCAAAGTCGACCAAAAATGGTAGAAAATGAACTAAAATTCGCGAAGTCCACCTTTTATACATTCTGCCCAGAACTTCTGCATCTGCGGTCCTTATGTCGCTTCTGCGACGCCGCACCTATGGGAAATACATCGCAGGTGCGGTTCTCACTTATGCCCTCAGAAACTGCTTCTGCGATCAAATTCTCGCACTTGCGGTCTTGCAGGTGCGTTCCACTACTCGCACCTGCGGCTCCTCTCTTAGCCCTCTATTTTCCGCATTTGTGGCTGCCCCATCGCATCTGCGACCTCGCACATACGGTCCCCACTCCGCAGGTGCGGTTACATCAGAAGCAACAACTTCAGCTGCCTTATTCCTTTTCCATATCCTCCGTTAACCATCCGAAATCATCCCGAGCCCTTCGGGAACTCAACCAAACAAGCCAACACATACCATAACATCGTTCAAACTTAGTTGAACCTTCGAATCGCTCAAAACAACATCAAAACACCAAATCACCCTCGGATTCAAGCCTAAGAACTTCTAAACTTCCAAATTCCGCAAACGATGCCGAAACCTACCAAATCACCTCCGAATGACCTGAAATTTTGCACACACGTCACAAATGACACTACCAACCTACTCCAACTTCCGGAATCCCATTCTGACCCGATATCAATTTTTCCACTACCGACCAAAATCACCCAAATTTCCAATTTTGCCAATTCAAGCCATATTCTACCACGGACCTCCAATTACATTCCAGACGCGCTCCCAAGTCCAAAATCACCTAACAGAGCTAACCGAACCATAAAAATCCAAATTCGAGGTCGTTTACTCATAAGTCAACGTCCGGTTGATTTTTCCAACTTAAGCTTCTAAATAGGAGACTAAGTGTCTCATTCTACACTGAAACCACTCCGGACCCGAACCAACTAACACGATACGATGAAATACAACCGAGGAACACATAAGGAAGCAGAAATGGGGGAAACGGGGCTGTAATTCACGAAACGACCGGCCGGGTCATTACATCGGGAGATCTGCAGAAAAAGGAATACTTTCGCCTGTTATTTAAATTTTATCTCCGATTTAGATATTAATTTGTGTGGAACTCCGATTAAATTAATAAAAATAAATTTGGAAAAAAATACACTCTAACCTAAAATAGCCAACTCAAAGGATAATTATTGTGAGTTACAATAATCTGATTGTTATAAATAGAATTTTATTTATGGTGAATGTCTATATTTAGAGAGATTCTAGGGTTCGTTGCTTGGTGGCTAAGTCACCCTCTCCCTATAAATAGAGGGTTCTGTTCTATTGTAATTCATCCCAAATCAATAAGAATTCTCTCTCTCTACTTTTCTCTGCAATATTCTTCTTTTATTGTTCATAACACGTTATCAGCACGAGACTCTAACCAATTGAGTAGAAGCTTTGGGATTGAGCATAATGATTGTCAATTATTCCATGAACTTCCTTCATGATTAAATTCTGGATTTAAGGTAAGTATTTTGCCGTATTTTTCTCTTTTATTCTATACTTTGATTTTATATACAAGCAAAGACAACGAAGTTTGATTATAACTCTAATGGAGTTTGTAAGAAATTATAACCACCTGAAGTGGTAAAATTTCTATGTCTTGCCATGATCAAATTCATGTATGATTATGGCACAAAAAGTGGAAACCCGTCCCATTGAATTTGCTCCATTCTCATTCCTTTAAGAGAATGTGATAGCAGTATGTGATAAGTCTGAAAGAAGACAAAATTATCACTATGAATATATCAATGGATGTGGACGTGGCAATAGACGAAATTATAATCGTCATCATTTGTGGTAATGAGAACAATAAGGATTCTCAAAATAATCTTTCACTCTGTGAAAAATATTTGTCATCGATTTGACATGAGATTTTGTAAAGCACATATAGATGATTATGGTCCATTCATGATGTGAATGTGACAACATCTGATTTATGAATACATATTCATTCTTCAAAGAATATGAACGTGCTAGTGGTAGTGAATATATCGCACTCACCTCTAAAAGGAGGTTTGAGATGATATAAGAAAATAATGTCATTATTATGGCATGAATGGTCATTGGTCACGTACCTATTGTACGCCAAAATATTTTGGCATTGTGATTGTTAAAAGACAACGGTAATGCAAGAAACAGATCTTGCATATAATTTTGACCATAACCATAATGGTATAACTTTCTCTTTAAAAGAGATATTCACCATATGGGTGTTGATGAATATGTGGTACTACAAAATTAATTGAGAACTCTGCAAGAGCCAATTATACTATTTTGGAGAAACACAATTAATTACCAATAAGGTATTGTGTTGTAGTAAGTCTCAGAGAAACTTATTCAGTTTCCAAAGTATACGCGAAAGCGATTGATTATATTGAGACTATAAATAAAGGAAAGATTTAATATCTTCTATTACTACATCTTGTAGCGGGGTAATATATATGTGAAAAGCTACTCGCTTTATTCTCCAGTTTGTACTACACAAACAAAAGAATGCCACAATGAAGTGGATATTTATTGATATAAAAACCCTTATCATAATAAACTTGGAGTTTATTCATAATTGCACACATCATGGTGTAACCTGAAGTTTATCAATATTAATAATTTATTCAGTTGGCATAATTGGTTTACCCATATCAATTTAAGTATGATGTGCAAAAATAAAAGAGAATTCACATAGGTAAATATTAAAGAACTAGAAAGTTCTTTCGAATTCTCTTATGTTGTTTGTTCTCATTAATTAATAGACCAACTAAATTGGGATTGAATCCCATGAATGCTGGAAATTTCAAAGGTGAATATGGGCCCATTCACCTGCCATGTATACCACATAAGATGCATCTATGAGATGGTTACATGTGCAATTATTATTGACCCGGAACCTGGTGTTTGCGAGGTAACTTGCTCAATAATTTAATATAGAGCATAATTTCCAAATTTTTATTCAAGATAGTTCTTCTTGATAAGTTGGTTTACATCACAGTTGGTTTAGCAAAATGATTTATTGAGTGCCTCCACTTAATAGCTAAACTATTGCTTATGAGAACAAAGTTATCTATATCAGTTTGATATAGGTTATATACGAAAGTATATTACATTCTCCCCTCACAAGTGGTTTCAGGGTCAGGAACCAAATAATTCTATCTTATTATTATTGATGTGCGGTGTATATTTTGATTAACACCATAACGCACAAAGATGGATTCTCAAAGTTGAGGAAACAAGTTAGCTTTTCTAACATGAGGGGGAGACAAGATACAACAATTGAGAAAAAGTTACATGGAATGAATTATCATTTATACATCTAGATCCTCGAATAAAATAATATGAACTTGAAGTTCATAAAAGGATAATTCATCTGCAATATATTGCAAAGCATGCCAGACGCATTTGCTGACCCAAAGAAAGTAACTATATTCTCATTGCAAATGCTCCTATTAAGTCCCAGAAGGACAAAGTCTATGGTATGCTTGAAGCATATAGACAAATCGGTTTCAAATAAACTTCTTGATAAAGAAGATGAGCAAATGATCTAAATGATCATAACAAAGGAGGCAAGTGATCTAGAAGATCACATGATATAACACTTCATAAAATCTCATGAGAGATTCAGGTACCTGAATATATGAATGAAGAGATCTCTATGTTATGTCTTTATGAAAAATAAGGAGGTTGGAACCGATATAAAATATTTGTCGACGACATCTATCATAGCGCTAAGATAGATGAGGATCTTAAGTCTATCGAATATAGACACAAAAATATTGGCCAAATGGAAGAGCCACAATTCAAGTATAATTTGAATTCATATGAAAGATATGCAGTTTTGGACATGTAGTTCAAACACTTGAAAGTATAAAGCCAATGATATGTGCAATCAGTTTTCGATATCTTATATGTCTAGCATGACATGAAAACTTGATATGCATCTAAAGTCTATTATATGGCTTATATGACTTAACAATCCCTGAAGGATTTAAATTGCTTAAAGCATATAGAATTCATGGTCATGAAGTACTACATCCTCAGTGCAATTTGTGCAAATGTATCTTGCTATAACTATATGCATGATAATATGATAGCAAGAGTTTTCACCTCTATGTGAAGATATTGAACTGATGATTCCAACAAGATCATATGAAGACAATTCATCTCTATCAAGAATGATGATTTCAAGGTGCAATATATTCATTCAAGTTAATATGGCTGATTTGTTTATCAAATATGTACCGAAGATCTTTTGAAGATGGTGCACAAGATTGGAATGCAAATGCTTAAGGATGTGAAAGTGATGCTTTCATGAGGGGAGTTAATACGCGTTGTACTCTTTTTTCCTTACAAGGTTTTGTCCCACTGGGTTTTCCTTGCAAGGTTTTTAACGAGGCAACCAAAAGGCGTATTATTAGATATGTGTACTCTTTTTCCTTCTCTAGAATTTTTTTCCCACTGGGTTTTATTTTAGTTAAGGTTTTAACGAGGCACATTATCTGTTGAATAGACATTCAAGGGGGAGTGTTATAAATAGAATTTTATTTATGGTGAATGTCTATATTTAGAGAGATTCAAGGGTTCATTGCTTGGTGGCTAAGTCACCCCCTCCCTATAAATAGAGGGTTCTATTATATTGTAATTCATCCCAAATCAATAAGAATTCTCTCTCTCTACTTTTCTCTGCAATATTCTTCTTCTTCTTTTATTGTTCATAACACTGATTACTATTTTATTATTCAAGCAATGTGTCGAGCTTACACGTTAAGCCATTTATATTTTTATTTCAAACTAGTATTAGATGATTTTTTGTTCTCTCTACATAGTGCATAAAATTTATATTGCTCAAGCAATAATCCAAAGAAAAATAATTTATTGAAGTGACATCGTCAACATATTGACATTAATAAAATAGTGCATGGTAAATCAATTAGTGAACACATTAAAATATTTACCTATTCAAATTTTATTTTTAGATTGTCTACCTGGACTTGATGAATTTCCGTAAGCACATTAAGACTTTCATATTTGAGTTGGATTTTAGATTTATTTTTGTTAAGTCAAGTCAAGAATTTGACTTTGCTTCTTATATAGAAAATTTGAAAGAGTTTGGTATGTTGTTGGTGTTCGATCAAATTATATCCGTATACTTGTTGACCCCACCATGGTGAATTTTATTTGTATATTAGAGTATTTGCTTATATAACTTAAAATTTTAGATTTCATTGATGTGGCATCAAATTGGTTGCATTTGCTCAATAATTTTCATTATGATGAAAAAATTATTCAAATTGCATATTTGACTTTAAATTTTAATTACTATAATGATGAAATTCTTGATGTATATAAATAGTTGTGATATTGCGCTTCTTCTATGTGCTATTTCTCGATAAAAGTTTCATCAATAATTTTCTGTCAATTTATTGTTTATCAATTTTGCCACGGTGAGTAAGACTACTAAAGGACGTTAAAAGATTCAAATGAAAAAAAAAAATATAAAAGAAAGATGACATCTTTGTCACATTCTCAAAGCGTTGTGCAGGCTGATACAAAGAGGACAACGAACTTAATGCAGGATACGGTATTGAAAACCCTTCTCATTTTTTTCACCCCATAATTAATGTCATTATTGCTCGTTTTCAGAATTCTGATATGCATTTAAGTGAAATTACTGGCCTAGTTGCGGCTCATGCTCGAAACAAAGTGAATTATCTCAATAGTAAGCTTGAAGAATTTGATACCATAGAAGACGATGCAACTGCTCAAACACGTTTCTATGACCAAATGTAAGAATCTAGACGTAGTGGCTGGTGGGAAGCAACTCAATAAAGATGAAGTGACAACATATGAAATGTGGTTAAAGATTATTGCTTTTAATATGAAAAATCGTTTGAATTACTTGAAATTTGGAGATTCATCCTCATCATCAAGCTTCTTCTAAAGATCCATATATTCACCTAGTACTTAGAAAATGAACCACCCTAAGTTAATGACTAACTGCAACATTGGTGAACAAAACTAGAAAGTTCAAATTCATATTATCCAAATGTTAATTTTTTGTTCTTTTATTTTACTTCAACAATGCTACAAGCATATACTTTGCAATACTTTTCATTAATAATATCCAATACAATTTTTAAATGCGTTACCTTAATAGAAGTGGTCTGCGTAGGAGCGGTATATTGGTCGCAGAAGCGACGCCGCAAAAGCAGTCATTTATTTGCACATGCGAAAAAGCTGGGCAGACTATATATAATTCGAGAGTTGTTCATTTTATCACATTTTTGAAATTTGGAGCTCGATTTTGGGTGACTTTGGAGAGGAATTTCACCACATGGATTGGGGTAACTGTTTTCTACTCGATTTTGATTATATTACATGAATCTATCTTCGATTTTGACATTTGGATTACGAATTTTTAAGAGAAATTGGGGGTTTTCTCTAAACTTTGCTAAAGTGAATTTTTAAGTTTTGAACATCGATTCGGAGTCGGATTTAAGTAAAATTTGTATGGTTGGACTTGTAGTTGAATGTGTTTTTATATTTTATAAGTTTTTTCGGGTTCCGAGGTACGGGCCCGGGTTTGACTTTTTGGTTGATTTTGAGAAAATGTGTAAAGATTCAACCTTTATCGATGGGGTTTGTTTTCTTTAGCATTATTTGATGATTTTGAGTTGATTTTGGCTAGTTTCGAGCCGTTTGAAGGTTGATATGGGCGGATGACATTTCTAGAGTATTGGTTGGCTTGCTCGGTATTGGATTTGGCTTGTTTGAGGTAACACTTCTAAAATTGGTGTTGAGTAGGGTACAAATCTTTGAAATACATGTTATATGGTTGGTGTTGGGGTGACGCACATGCTAGGTGACGGGAATGTGGGCGTGAAGCCTGATAATTATGGCTCGGATAATTCTGTGGTATTGTGTAGTTATCTAGTCTTGTTGCTATTCCTACGTGTTAAAGTAATTGAGCTATGATCCATGTTAGAAATCATGTTTAGGCTATGTGCTTATTATGTTGCGACCCACTGAGGTCATTTCTACTGTTGACTTATTTGCTTAAGTTGTAATTATGTGCTCAATCATATTTATTCATTGCACGTCATATTTCAGTGTCTTTTATCATTTATTATTGACCAAATACATAGACAGATCCTTTAACTTGTTAAAATATTTCAGTTAGACATGTAGCTATAAAGTGTATCTATAGAACCCTCCAAAACCATTCAGCCAAAAATACAAACGGGTGTAATACACATGTTGATGACATGGCAATAAACAAATAAAACTTTGACACGTGTCATAGGAAAAATATTTAACAGAGAAAAATAAGTTTTTTCTTCTCAATCTTCACAGTAGCCATGTATCCCTACATCTTCATCCACATTTTTTCTGAAAATCCAGTAAGCTCACTCCAAAGGAAAATCAGCAAGGACATGAAAATTCATTCACCAATGCTCGCTCGAGGTCGAAACACCAACTTTTAATCAATACCCACTTGTAGTGACTAAATCGAGGAGTTCCTTTCCGAGAGCACAAAGAGGAATCTGAAGGCTTTAGAAATAGCCATCTCTTGGAACGTCGTTTCTTTCGAACGCTGATTTTTTCGTCCCGGTTAAAAATATTCTATCTTTTCGGCTCTCGCCATATATATCATATACTCCATCCCTTCCAATTTATGTGAACTGGGCACGGAGCAGGGGCGGATTTAGGGGGAAGCAAGGGGGTTCACCGAACCCCTTCGCCGAAAAATTACACTGTATATATAAGGCAAAATCTGGTTTTTTCTCTATATGTTAAGTTTTGAACCCCCTTAACACAACCCAAAAGTGTAGTTTAGTGGTCAAGGGGGTTCAAAACCTTCATAAGGTCACAGGTTCAATTCCCACTAGCTGCAAAAAAAATTTTTGAACCCCCTTCGTGGAGATCCTGCCTCCGCCACTGGCACGAAGTTTAAGAAAAAACGAAGACTTTTAGAATTTGTGGTCCTAAACAAGTCAGAAAGGGGCCCAAAGTATTTGTGTGGTTATAAAAGCTTCTCATTAAGGGTAGAATTGTAAGTTTAAGCTAAATTGTTTCCAAAGAAAGGGGTCATTCTTTTTGGAACGGATCAAAAAGGAAATAGGTTCACATAAACTGGAACAGAGGGAGTATCTATTTTCTCCTCAATCTTTCTGTTGCCGTTAATTTTCCGACACAATTCTCGTTGAACTTTCCCTTATTTGAAATCTCCCTTACCTTATGCCTCCAACAATATCTTTAAAATCAGCATCCTTTTTCGACATTGAGATACTACCGGAAATAGTGAACTTATCATTGTTAATTGCGGACTAACCAATAAGATTCCGTCAGAGATTGTTAAAGCTTCAGAATTTCTATATCCTTTCATGCAACTGGGTAATACAGAAAGCTCGAAGTCTTTGGCTTTATCGGAAAACATGTTCTCCGATAAACTATCTATCAGCAATATTTGCAGAACTTAAGAATATCACTATTTTGAAGAAGGATTGTGGAATTTTCTTTTTGATTGGTTTCGCGAGAAATAACATATATGTCTAGTATGTTTTAAGTTGCACATTGTTATATCTTTAATTTCTGTAATGTTTGTGCAAAATTATGGTGAAGAAGATGAACACTATGATACAGAAAGAAGAAGAAAGCCATGTTAAGAAAAGTAAATCAATTCACGCGCTTAAGTTCGGGTGAGATTCACATATCATGCCATGTCAGCATGTTGTGTCCAACTGGCACACATTGCACATAGTTTAAGTGTCCAATATGTCATACTCTTAGTTAAGGTGCCGAAATAAAATATTTTGACAAATTTAAGGGGTTGTCTAGGTATTTGGCCTTTACTGTTCCATCGTGTTATCATTGTTTGGGCTGATTGGTATGAGATTTATGAGCCCGAGACACTGGAGAGATTGATGACTGAGTTGGGGCCTAGAGCCGGATCGTGAGTGACATTTATGGGATCGGACTTCATGCCGCAACAGTTATTTATGGGATCGGACTGCACGCCGCATCATACTTTATTAACTCATTTATGGGATCGGACTGCATGCTACAACATGATTTAGTGACCTATTTATGGGATCAGACTGCATATCGCAGCAGGCTTTATTGATTCATTATGGGATCGGGCCGCACGCCTCAGCATGCTATGTTGGCTTATATTAGCGCTTGGGCTGGATCCGCCCCTTTGGAGTCTGACATACCGGCACTGAGCGCAGGTATCGTACAATATTGAGTGCTAAGTGTGTTGGGTGATTGAGAGTGCTGAGTGACTGAGTGTGTTGAGTGATTGAGAGTGGTGAGTGACTAAGTGTGATGCGTTACATTTGACATGCATATTTGACATGTAGGTATAGAGATGTCAAATTTCTCATGCTAGTTATACTTGGCATATTTATCAGCATTGAGCTTAAATTGTTGAACTTGAAACATGCCTAAATTCATGTATTGTGTACGAGTTGAGTATGGAAGTCCTCTGAATTTATCACTGTCATTATCTTGTTATATTTGTGTTGCCACTATTTGATTCGGACTATATCTTTTCTGTTGTCTAAAGGTTTGGGGAAAAAAATCATAGTTTTTCTAATATACCCCCATATTTTGGTGATTTTTGTGCAAGATTTGGATTTTACTGTTATACCTGAAAAGCATGTTTAGTTTTCTGTGGCTGCAAACGAGCCGAGCATAATACCTTTTGAGTTATTACTAGTACTGCTTTCATTATGTTGTTACGAGTTGTGTTTGGCTATTGGTGTTGGACTCTAACCGTGTTTTCGAGCTCTTCACTGCTTTCAACCTAAGGTTAGGTTCGTTACTTATTGAGTACATAGGGTAAGTTGTACTCATACTACACTTCTGCACCTTGTGTGTAGATTTTGGAGCTGATGTTGTTGTGTATGGCGGGAGCTAGAATTGAAGACGTATTTGCATTCCGGTTATAGCCGCCTCTTGTTCTTGGTAGTTTAGAATTATAAATCTGTTTACGTATTTCAAACAAATGATGTATTTATTTCATACTAGCTTTGTAAAATTTTAAGTCTTAGAAGCTCATGATTTGTACTACCAATCCTTGAAATTTTTGTATAAAAGTTCAATTATTTCATCATTTATTTTCTCGGTAAATCTCATTTGAAGTTGAATTATTGTTAATTGGATTACCTAACGGGCTTGGTTAGGTACCATCACGACTAGTTGGATTTTGGGTCGTGACAATTTTTGCTATCTTACCTGGTAGCAGCAAGGCAACTGGGATCTCTAAAAGGTTGAAGCTGGCTCTTGAGGAGAATGCTAAGCTTAGAGAAGACAATGATGAGTGGAGGAAAGAAACCAGGCAACTTAGGGAGGAACTCAGAAAGGATAGAGAGGCACATGGCCAACAGATTGTCACCCTTATGAAATCCTTGACCCCCTCATTCTATCACCCCAGATCCTGGTTCTTTACCTTTTGTCTTCAGTCTATTTCGTTAACCTAGTGGTGCTTTTTTTTTTGCTTCTTAATCTAGTTCTAAGTAGGTTGCAGGATGTTTCAGTTTATTTTGCTTTAATGTTTTTATTCAAGGCCCCGACCTTAATTTGGAATTATTTAATGAACTCTCTTATGCTGTTTTAATGCTTCTGGCATGGTATTATCATCAGCATGATTTATTTTTCTTAATAATTCTTGAATTTGTGATGTAGCCTCAATGGCCATTAATCTTGCATTAATTGTGCTTGGACTGTCTAGCATCTTTTTAGTTTTTTCGATGATGCCAGGGGGGGGGGGGGAGATAGAGTTGGGGGTTCTTGATGTGCTTATTGTATACTTGTACTTGCTATGGATTAGGTCACAATGTGTTTGTGATTAGATGATTACCTGGTTTTATGTGCACAAAGTTTGTCATCATAAAAAGGGGAATTTGTTGAGTATTGAGGTTTTAATAATTAACAAAGTTTGTTCAGAGGAAATGCTCTAAGACCTAGGTCCTAAATGTAGCTAATGAAATACTTAAAGAACCAGGTCCTCAAGGTCGCTGTTGAAGGTTCTTACAAGGCAGTAACTTTTTAACAAAGTTACTCAAGTCCGAGTTTGTTGGAAGAGGACTGCTAACATTATGAGGGTCGTTGTCCAAGAAGATATGCTTGCATAAGTGATAGACAAGAGTCACAAGAATTATGGAGTCTTTGGAACTTTAGAAGTCCAATCAAATGGGAAGCTGACTACGTATAGGACTCCTAAAAGATCTCGGAGCTCAGGAAATTTAAATACTATCTTTGTGGATTGCTGAGACAGTCCTTTTGCACATCAATCGTGGAACCACATTTTCAACACTCAAGTCGATTACTAGTGTTAGTGTTCTTCTTGAGTCAGTTAGTGAATATATTTTAGAAAATCGAGTTGTAATCAAGTGTTATATATATAATCAGTGAGTTGTAGTAATTATTTGAGTTTGCAAGTTAGGGTAACTTGTAAGTCAAATAGTTGAAGTAAGAGAACTGGAGGGTATTGATTCACAGGTCTTGTAATTGATAAGTTCGGCTCACTTGTCTTAGTGAAGTCGAAGTTAAAATTCTTACGTGATAGGCTGTAGTTTTTGCACCTTTGAGTTGGGTGATTTTTCATGTGAAATTGTTGTGTTTATTTTACTGTTTATCTCTCTTATGCTTAAGGAACAAGGTAAAGAACTAAGTTCTTTTATAATTCATAAAGGCACTCAAACTTACACTTATCTCTTTAATGAATCTTATACGATGCAAATCAGATTAGTTGGATCTTAATGCGAGTGCCAAATACTGCAAGAGAACCAAAGAGAAGTCCTTAATAACCGTTCTTATAAATATTTATTTTTAAGTTCATATTTTTAAGGATGCATAAGCTGATTCACCAAATACTCATAGATTTTTCTTCTAATTTGAGCAATGAGTAATAAGTACTGATAGCACTAACTATTTATTTATTTATTTACTATTAGAAAGATAAGTGATACTAACATAAATATTGAGATGTAAAAGATATACCCACTCATTTCTATATTAACGATAAGCTCAAAGTTGAATAATTAAATATACTAGGGCTTTTGATTGCTCACTAACGGCTATTAATTTGCGTAGACCATGTCAACACCATTCTAATTGTCCAAATTTATAGTCCAAATTTATCCCTTTTTAAGTATTTGAACTTTTAAGAAGGGAAAAGTCCAAATTTATTCCTTTTCAATACAGTCCCTATATAACAACCATTCACTATAAAAGCCTAGTTTTTCTCAGAATCGATTTTTTATGTTATATTTTACCTCTCTATAACAAAATTCTGCCTATAATAGCAACAACCATCTTTACGACAGTACGCTCTTTGTAAAATTACTCCTCTATAACAACGATGCAGATTTTCTAAGATTATTACTATTATTAATTCTAAATATTTAAGCAAATATTTTATAACTTTAATGTACAACTTATAATAGCTATATATATTATCTTAAG
>NC_031989.1:52112689-52148601 GCF_001879085.1 Nicotiana attenuata
TATATATATTATCTTAAGGATAGCAGTATGTTCCATGAACATATGCGCATCAAATATTTTTATAACTAAATATCTACAAATGATATATCTTGCATTAGAAAAATGCTAAAAGATACTTAAAAGATCCATTTATACTTTTTGAAGATATGCATGTCATTCTTTTTTTATTTGAAGATGTACACATGATATATCTTATATTGGACAATTAACAATAATATGCAAACGTAATCTATTCGTATTTTTTAATTGTGTGCCTTAGAGTTTAAATATTTGTGCGTTTAGTTAAGAATGTTTTAATAATGTATTAGATTTCTTTAGCATTTAATTCGTGAAATATTTACATCTTTTGATATTTTGAATTTAAATATTTTATTAATCTTTTATATATATTATAAAAGAAAAACAATTAGTTTTTGGATAATTTTTGACTATAACAGCCAAAATATATTTAAATGCCAAATTCTGTTATAGGTGTATAACATCCATTCTGTATAAAAGTCAAAAAATCTCGGAACAAACGATGCTGTTGTCGACGCCCCCTTTTTCTCGCGAAATCGGGTTTACGACATTCGGGAAGACATCTCTGTTCCCGTTTGGGAATTGGGTTTTTGGAATTGAAGAGTCGCCACCTAATGATTGAGTGCATTAGGACACTAAGAAGGGTTTTTGAGTTGGAAAACCAGAGTTCGGGTAAGGGCTAGAAATTATCTCAAGGGGAAGGTGTTAGGCACCCCTCAAGATCCACTAGTGTGGTTCCCGGCCATGCTATGTTGTGACTTTAATGCAAATAGATACACAAAGGATTTTACACATAAGGGTTGCAAATAAATACGTGGCGAGTATGTGGGATCAAGGTCTAGATGATCTACAATTTGTTTAAAAGGGGGACTAAACGCAGAAAATTAATCAATACATTGAATAAACAAAGAAGAAAAATTTGGAAGAAAAGGCATAATGCAGTAAAATTAAGGAGGAGTTTTGAGTAGTTGAAAAGACAGGGTTTTATTGATATTAAACAAAGTTGTATAAGAAAAGGGGTCCTAGGTATATAAATCACATGGATCATCCACACAACACCGGTAGTCAATTGTACGCGTAGTGTTATTGTGTGATCATCATCTCCATGTCTACCCTTCCCACCCCGTTAAGGTATTAAGCGCGAAATAGTCTCGTTTACTTATTGCATGCTATTACCTGTCCCACCTAACAGTCCCGGAGGCTTTTAGGACTACTAATCCTAAAGGGAGGAAGCTTGGCTTTTTAGAGGTTTAAAAAGGTTAAAATACTAAGGCGTCAAGCAAAACGCATGAAAGCAGTTATGGGAGCACAAAACAATTAAGGCTCAGATAAACCTCCTTTAATCACAGAAAATCATGTAGTTTAGAATGTCTTACATGTACTGATTAGGTCGAAATTATGCTTAACGTTAGGCAGGTTGGTTCATTACATATTATCAGGCAAGAAGTTTGCATTAGGCTCGCCTGGCAGCAACTTATCGAAGACCAGTGCAATTAATTAACGAAATACTTGTTTGCCTACGTGATGGCCTATAGGCATGGCATCTACTAGTTTCAAGAATAAAGAAACAAACTGATTAAGAAAGTTGCCAGTTTTAACAGAATGATGCGAGTTCTGTAATTAGTGCTAATCTTAAAACGAGTGATTCAGATTTGATTGATATTCCTATAGGCATGCTTTCTAGCGTCGTTAATTTAAACACTTTTTATAGGCGTAGCAGGAGCGCAAAAATCATATAGGTATGGTATCTGAATACTGTTAGTTTTTAATCCTATAAATAGGTTTGCCTAGTGAACAATGCATGCGTAGAGTCTGGATTCCTGGTTACTTATAAGCGTGGTATCCATATGGAGATGCAAAATTCCTATAGACATGGTATCTGTATGGATGCATAAACCTATAGACATGATATCTATGTGGATGCATAAACCTATAGACATGGTATGTACGTGTGATATGCAAATGTGCAAAGCTGTAGGCAAGATACATGAGTACAGAAGTGTGGTAATTCCCTATGAGCATGATATCTACCCCTTTGCATGCATGGTTACCCTTCCCTTTTCACTAATCACCCCAGAGGTTATTACAAAATTTTATTACAGACCAAGATGAATCAAAAACTGGAAATAAAATTACAATCAGAACTCTTAAGTTGCATCCAAGGAGCCTAATTCAAACCCAAGGTCTAACAATATGATATGAGCCAACTGCCAGGATCAGGTTCCAAAGACTTTCTCTTATCTGGAGTGTGTCAAAGTTCCAAGGAATTTCAAGAACTCCAGGTAATGCTCACACCCAGATGTCAGAACTGAATGAAAGTGCAGTGTGGAAGGGCTAGCCCTCCAATGTCCAAGTTCAGAGGGAGCTCAAGGTCCCAAGGCAAGGCTCATTGGAGGGGGGGCAGAACTTAGAGTCTAGGAACAAGTGTAACTGCAGTAGAGGGATATAAGGGATGCCAAGACAGGCTGGTGGTCATGCCCAAATCCTAGGGTTTTTGACTTGAAGCAAATGCAAAGAAGAGGAAACAAGCAGATACAGTAGAAGGTTTAATGCAAACAGAGTCATGGAATTAATTCGAACCACAATGAGAGTAGAAGAAACAGTAGAGGAAAATATACATAAGCAGGCATAGTAAGAACACTTAATGAACATGGTAGAAAAATACAGTAGGCAAAGCATATCAAGTCGTAATGGAAGGCAAGTAGCATAGCATGTGAAAACATAGGACAGAAACATAGCATGTGAAAACATAGCACAGAAACATAGTAGAAGGAAGAACAAAATATAGCAAACATACTAGAAGAACATGTGTAAAAAAAAGAGAAAACATAAGAACATGGTAAAGACAAACATACACGAGAAAGGGAGAATAAAGATCGGAAAACACATAAGAATTTTTTTCAGAAACCCTAAATCAGAAAGAAGTGACTTTGGAAAAAGAATTTTATAAAGAAAAGTTGGGGAAACCTTTTAAAAACTCAAAGTAAAGCATGAATACACACAGATCTGAAGAGAATTGGAGAAAAACCTCGAACAGCTAGGGTTTCAGGTGAACCCTAGAACGAGAAAGGCTTTAGAGAATGTCCGATCTAAGTCGGATAAGACTGGAAACAGGCTCAGGAGGCTAAGATATGTCGGAGCCAAGCCGGAGATGGCCGGAACCCTCAAGTCGGCGGAGATCTGGGTGGAGACCTTTGAGGTCTAGCCTCAAACCTTCAAATACCAAGCGCACAAGAGTGATAAGAGGTGAGTATGAGGGTTTCACGGCCTGAGAAGCCATGGAAACCGGTGAGAATCGAAGGGATTAGGGTTAGCTTGGGTGGCGGCGACTAGGCTTTGCAGAGAGAATGGGAGAGGAAGGGAATTCAAGGGCGGCGGGTAGAGGGAAATGAATTAGGGTTGGGGGGGTTTGGTAAATTAAAAAGGAAAGGGTGTATTTGGGCCGTTGATCTTTTAGATCAACGGCTGTGATTAGAAGGGGTTAGGTGGGAGACCGGGTGGGTTGGTTCAAACGGGTTGTTGGGCTAGATTAATTGGGTCTAAACTTGCGCTAATATGGGGGATCCAATGTGGCTACAACTGAAATAAAATCTGGCTAGCACTTAATGGCCATTTTTTCCCTTTTTTTTATTTTATTAAATAGTGAGAATAATTTTAAAAACAAATTAAAAGCACTTAAGTAACTAATAATGTATAAACATTAATCTAAAAATACTGGAAACGATTTTATAATTGTAAAATGCTGTTAATTATAAAATAGGCTATAATTGCAATTATATGCAATTTAGTTTTAAAAATGCCAAATAAATCTGTAAAAAATATGCAAAAATCACCTTAATTATATTTTGGTGTAAATATGAGTAAAATGAATTATTCACAAAATGATAATTTTTTGGGGATAATTATTGAATTTTGTAGTATTAAAATAGACAATAAATCGGTTTAAAAAATCTTTAAAAATTTAGAAAAATACCAAAACACTTGGGTATGCTCATATATGCATATATATGTTATTTTGAAAGTATTTTTAGTATAAAAATATCTAGGAAAAAATTGGGTATCAACAGCTGCCCCTCTTTACCCCGGAAGGATGAAAGAGTTATCGGGTAAAGATAGGATGGCCAATTTTGACCGAAAGAGGTGATTTGCAAAGAATTTCGACCGAGCTCTGGCTCTTGAGTTGCCTACATATCCCCGATTTTACAGGAATCAGGCCATATGTAGTTCAGGGTCCATCGGCGGAATATGCCAATAGAGTTTCGAAAAGGACGAACGTGATGTTTAGGTTGTAGCTGAAATTTGATAGGCTGCGGGAACTGGAGCGGGATCGCTCCTGTTGAGACGGCCGTTGCTAGCCGGCGTACCTGCAAGTGAGCAATACAATGTATACTGTGCATAAATTTAAACGTGATGCAAGTTCCCTTTGGACCATAAATGTTGTCTTTGGACGGTTGTCGACGTCCTCAGACCATGATGTCCTGGGCCATGAAGCGCATAATAAGGGATTCGCAGGCTATGAAATGATGTTCTTGGGCTATGATGATGGTGCCTCCGAACCATGATGCCTTTGAATAATGGTGTGCAGAATATAAAGCGGGGTCCTCGGGCCATGGCATGGCGTTCTCGGGCTATGAAAATGGTGCCTCCAAAAAATGACGCCTTTGGACAATTTGGCGATATTTCAGCCCATGAAATGTAGGATTTGGCGATATTTCAGCCCATGAAATGCAGGATTTGGCGATATTTCAGCCGATGTGAAGAAGAAATGTAAATGGCGATATTTCAGCCGACAGAAATTTAAATAAAGCTGGCGATGTTTCAGCCGATGTGAAGAAGAAATGTAAATGGCGATATTTCAGCCGATGTAAGGCATAAATATAAATGGCGCTATTTCAGCCGACAAGGATTAAAATAAAGTTGGCGATATTTCAGCCGATGTGAAGAAGAAATGTAAATGGCGATATTTCAGCCGATGTAAGGCATAAATATAAATGGCGCTATTTCAGCCGACAAGGATTAAAATAAAGTTGGCGATATTTCAGCCGATAATTATTAAATATAAACTGGCGATCTTTCAACTGATAATGATTAAATATAAACTGGCGATCTTTCAGCCGATATAGAGATTTAAATGCAGTTGGCAATATTTCAGCCGATGAAAGCATAAATGGCGGTATTTCAGCCGATGTAAAGATTTAAATAGAGTTGGCGATCTTTCAGCCGATGCAAATGAGAGGCGACGATATTTCAGCAATGCAGGATGGAGGTAGTGCTTAACCTCGGAAGGCAGAAAGGTAGCCTTATGCAATGCAAGGGAATGCAGGATGGAGACAGTTCTTAGTCTCGGAAGGCAGAAAGGTAGCCTTATGCAATGCAAGGGAATGCAGGATGGAGACAGTGCTTAGTCTCGGAAGGCAGAGAGGTAGCCTTATGCAATGCAAGGGAATGCAGGATGGAGATAGTGCTTAGTCTCGGAAGGCAGAAAGGTAGCCTTATGCGATGCAAGGAGATGCAGGATGGAGACAGTGCTTAGTCTCGGAAGGCAGAAAGGTAGCCTTATGCAGTGTGCGACAATAGAGGTGAAGAGTGACAAAATTTCTTAGCTGAGAGACGATAGCTGCTAGTTGATTGTCACTGTGGCTGCTGGGGATGTTGCGTGCGAGTAGCACTTGAAAATAGGTGATGATTCTGGGAGTTGTATTCATGAAAAGTATGAGTTTGTAACCGTATCCGACGATTCTATGTCTTGGGGTACCTGCATTCAAAGAAAGATAGTGAGTTTTGTCAAGGGGGAAGGTTAGTTCGTCTTCTCGCGGACTGCGCTCGTCCTACTCGGCTCTTGCTTTCATTGGGGTAGCATTGCTGACAAAGCTGTTCTGATAGTATTTATGCATGATTTAGCAGAATGATAAAATATGATATAAATACATAATGGATAAAACAGTTTTAGATGAACCGACAACTGTGACACGGTTCAAGATATTGCAACCTCTTTTGCTCCGGAATTTCGAGGGTCCTCCTCAAAATTCTGCCCCAGTTTACTGGGCCGGTGCCACTGACGGCTGCGCGCGGTGGATGGTGAAAGTTAACTTCGGAATTTTGAGGGTCCTCCTCAAAATTCTGCCCCAATTTCCAATATCGGGGAAAAATGGAAATTTTATTGAATTGTGACCGAACCCATAGGGCTGCCTACGTATCCCCTCTTAAACGGGAATCTGGTCAGGCGTAGTTCAAATTACATCATAAAGGAATCAATAGTAGTTACACATAGTATCGTTGCACTGCATCTGAATTGATCGGCTTCGGTCAAACTTCTCCGTCCATCTCTGCAAGTATGAGGGCTCCCCCGGTTAGAACCCGGTGAACCATGTACAGACCTTGCCAGTTGGGAGAGAATTTCCCTTTGGCTTCATCTTGGTGCGGAAAAATCTTTTTCAGTACTAACTGCCCTGGCGCGAACTGTCTTGGTCTGACTCTCTTGTTGAAAGCTCTGTCATTCTATTCTAATAAAGCTGACCATGGCAAACTGCATTCAGTCTTTTTCCGTCTATAAGGGCTAATTGCTCGTAGCGACTTTTTACCCATTCTGCATCTTCAAGTTCTGCTTCCTGCATAATTCTCAGGGAGGGAATTTCTACCTCGGCTGGGATGACTGCCTCGGTACCGTAAACCAACATATAGGGTGTCACCCCAGTCGATGTGCGGACTGTGGTACAGTATCCCAGTAGAGCGAATGATAACTTCTCATGCCATTGCTTGTGTTTCTCTATCATTTTCCTTTGTATCTTCTTAATGTTCTTATTGGCCGCTTCTACGGCTGCATTCATCTGAGGTCTGTAAGCTGTAGAATTTTTGTGCTTGATCTTGAAGGTTTCACACATTGCTTTCATCAGATCACTGTTGAGATTGGAACCATTGTCAGTGATGATTGACTCTGGGNGAGTTGATGCTGGAATTAAAACTAGGACATACCAGTTTCAGAAAGAGACAAGCAAAAGAAAGCAGAAGTCTTGCAAATAGGCCACAGTACAAGCAACAAGAGAGAATACTTTTTTGAGTGTGAGTGTGAGTTCAGAAAACTACGAATGTTGGTGTTGTGTTAATAAAAGAGCATGTATTTATAGTTTGAAAACAGGCAAGGAATAAGGCAAAGAGATAACCATGTACCAATTAGAATCAATCAGTAGAAGAACTTCCTTTAATTAAAGAGTTCAAACTTAAACGGTAATGAACAAAAGAGTATTTAAGGAAAGAGATCAAGTAAGCATCTTGTGCAAAGTAGGCAATTAGGGGTAAATACATAGGAGTTTAATTAAGGGAAGAAATGTTGAAATACACGGTTTAAACAAATAAGGTAAGAACCAATCAGTACCCAATAAATCAAGGAATCAGAGATTTGCAACTATTGGTTCATGAATAACCAAGTCAGAAAGGCTAAGGAAAGGTTTTACTTAAGAAGAATCAGTAGCAATCAACTAACCCCCAAAAAAAGGATTCTGATTCGAACACAAGTTGGAAAACCTTTTGAAGAAAGATTTTAACACATAAAAAAGGGGTTGTCATGCTAATCAGAGGAGTCTAGTATGGAAAAATTCATACACAAAAGGATTCAAACTCAGTACATGGACCCCAAGTGAGTTTGAGAGAGTCCAGGGCTCAAATAGAACCCTAGTCCAAACACACAAGACCAAACTCGCCAAAAACCCCAAATCCTAGGGTTTTCGACTAGAAGCAAATGCAAAGAAGAGGAAACAAGCAGATACAGTAGAAGGTTTAATGCAAACAGAGTCATGGAATTANCGCGAATACCTTCGTTTAAGAGAATATTTTTGGTGTAGAAAGTCTCAAATTCAGGATCTTCCGCTGCGCGAATTTCCTGAGAAACGAAGTCATAGGCACGTAGGTTCAGGGCTAGACCGACTACTCCAAGAGCACTCATCCATAAACCGGTTACTGGTACAAATAACATAAAGAAATGTAACCAACGTTTATTGGAAAAAGCAACCCCAAAGATTTGGGACCAAAAGCGGTTAGCGGTGACCATTGAATAAGTTTCTTCGGCTTGAGTTGGGTTAAAAGCACGGAATGTATTTGCACCATCACCGTCTTCAAATAAAGTATTTTCTACGGTAGCACCATGAATGGCGCATAGCAAAGCAGCGCCCAATACACCGGCAACTCCCATCATATGAAACGGGTTCAAGGTCCAATTATGAAACCCTTGAAAAAAGAGGATGAATCGAAATATAGCTGCTACACCAAAACTAGGTGCAAAGAACCAACCAGACTGACCCAGTGGATAAATCAGAAATACAGAAACAAAAACAGCAATTGGACCAGAGAATGCGATTGCATTATAAGGTCTCAATTGAACAGATCGAGCAAGCTCGAATTGACGTAACATGAAACCTATTAGGCCAAAAGCTCCATGGAGAGCAACAAAAGCCACAGACCCCCCAATTCGAACCACAATGAGAGTAGAAGAAACAGTAGAGGAAAATATGCTTAAGCAGGCATAGTAAGAACACTTAATGAACATGGCAGAAAAATACAGTAGGCGAAGCATATCAAGTCGAAATGGAAGGCAAGTAGCAGAACATAGCATGTGAAAACATAGCACAGAAACATAGCATGTGAAAACATAGCACAAAAACATAGTAGAATGAAGAACAAAATATAGCAAACATAGTAGAAGAACATGGGTAAAAAAAAGAGAAAACATAAGAACAAGGTAGAGACAAACATACACGAGAAAGGGAGAAGAAAGATCGGAAAACACATAAGCATTTTTTTCAGAAACCCTAAATCAGAAAGAAGTGACTTTGGAAAAAGAATTTTATAAAGAAAAGTTGGGGAAACCTTTTAAAAACTCAAAGTAAAGCATGAATACACACAGATCTGAAGAGAATTGGAGAAAAACCTCGAACAGCTAGGGTTTTAGGTGAACCCTAGAACGAGAAAGGCTTTGGAAAATGTCCGATCTAAGTCGGATAAGACTGGAAACAAGCTCAGGAGGCTAAGATATGCCGGATCCAAGACAGAGATGGCCGGAACCCTCAAGTCGGCGGAGATCTGGGTGGAGACCTTTGAGGTCTAGCCTCAAACCTTCAAATACCAAGCGCACAAGAACGGTAGGAGGTGAGTATGAGGGTTTCACGGCCTGAGAAGCCATGGAAACCGGCGAGAATTGAAAGAATTAGGGTTAGCTTGGGTGGCATCGAATAGGGTTTGCAGACAGAATGGGAGAGGAAGGGAATTCAAGGGCGGCGGGTAGAGGGAAATGAATTAGGGTTGGGGGGTTTGGTAAATTAAAAAGGAAAGGGTGTATTTGGGTCGTTGATCTTTTAGATCAACGGCTGTGATTAGAATGTGTTAGGTGGGAGACCGGGTGGGTCGGTTCAAACGGGTTGTTGGGCTAGATTAATTGGGTCTAAAATTGGGCTAATTTGGGGGTCCAATGTGGCTAATATTGAAATAAAATCTGGCTAGCACTTAATGGCCATTTTCCCCCTTTTTTATTTTATAAAATAGTGAGAATGATTTTAAAAACAAATTAAAAGCACTTAAGTAACTAATAATGTATAAACATTAATTCTAAAAATACTGGAAATGAGTTTATAATTGTAAAATGTTGTTAATTATAAAATAGGCTATAATTGCAATTATATGCAATTTAGTTTTAAAAATGCCAAATAAATCTGTAAAAAATATGCAAAAATCACCTTAATTATATTTTCGTGTAAATATGAGAATAAAATAAATTATTCACAAAATGATAATTTTTTGGGAATAATTATTGAATTTTGTATTATTAAAATAGACAATAAATCGGTTTAAAAAATCTTTAAAAATTTGGAAATACCAAAACACTTGGGTAGGCTCATATATGCATATATATTTTATTTTGAAAGTATTTTGAGTATACAAATATCTAGGGAAAAATTGGGTATCAACAATGATATATTGATATATTCCCGCAGCCAGGAGGAGCACGAGGAGCACCTCAGAGTGGTTCTTCAGACTCTGAGGGATAGTCGGTTACATGCTAAGTGCTCGAAGTGTGAATTCTGATTGAGTTCGGTTGCATTTCTGGGTCATGTTGTATCAGCAGAGGGTATTCAGGTGGACCCAAAGAAGATTGAGGCAATCAAGAACTGGCCTAGACCAGCATCAGCTACAGAGATTCAGAGTTTCTTGGGATTGGCAGGCTACTATCGTCGGTTCGTGGAGGGGTTCTCATCCATTGCAGCCCCGATTACCAGGTTGACCCACAAGGGTGCCTAGTTCAGATGGTCAGATGAGTGTGAGGCGAGCTTTCAGAAGCTCAAGACAGCTCTAACTACGGCATCGGTGTTGGTTTTGCCCATAGGTTCAAGGCCTTATACAGTTTATTGTGATGCTTCCCGTGTTGGGCTTGGAGCAGTGTTGATGCAGGATGGCAAAGTCATTGCCTATGCTTCGAGGTAGTTGAAGATTCATGAGAAGAACTATCCGGTTCATGATTTGGAGTTGGCAGCCATTGTTCACGCATTGAAGATTTGGAGACATTACCTGTATGGCGTGGCATGTGAGGTGTTCACGGATCACAAGAGTCTTCAGTATTTGTTCAAGCAAAAGGAGTTGAATTTGAGGCAGAGGAGGTGGCTGGAGTTGTTGAAAGATTATGATGTCACCATTTTATATCATCCAGGAAAGGCCAATGTGGTGGCCGATGCTTTGAGTAGGTAGTCGGCCAGTATGTGCAGTCTTGCTTATATTCCGGTCGCTGAAAGACCGCTTGCCTTAGATGTTCAGGCTTTGGCCAATCGATTTGTGAGGTTGGATATTTCTGAGCCTAGTCGAGTATTAGCTTGCACGGTCACTCGTTCTTCTTTGTTGGAGCGTATTCGTGATCGGCTGTATGATGATCCCTATTTGTGTGTCCTCAGAGACACGGTGCAGCGCGGAGATGCCAGGTAGGTTACCTTAGATGATGACGGAGTTTTGAGATTGCAGGGTCAAATATGTGTGCCTAATGTGGATGGGCTCCGAGAGTTGATTTTGGAGGAGGCCCATAGCTCGCAGTACTCTATTCATCCGGGCGCCACGAAGATGTATCAGGATTTGCGGCAGCATTATTGGTGGCGTAGAATGAAGAAGGATATCGTAGCATATGTGGCTCGTTGTTTGAATTGTCAGCAGGTTAAGTACGAGCATCAGAGGCATGGTGGTTTATTTCAGAGGATGGAGCTTCCCGAGTAGAAGTGGGAGCGGATCACTATGGACTTTGTTACTGGACTTCCACTGACTTGGAAGAAGTTCGATGCATTATGGGTCATTGTTGATAGGCTGACCAAGTCAGCGCATTTCATTCCTGTGGCAGTCGCCTATTCTTCTGAGAGGTTAGCTGAGATCTACATTCAGAAGATTGTTCACCTTCATGGTGTGCCCGTATCTATCATTTCGGACTGGGGTACACAGTTCACCTCGCGTTTCTGGAGAGCAGTTCGGCGAGAGTTGGGCACTCAGGTTGAGTTGAGCACAGCATTTCATCCTCAGACGGACGGGTAGTCCGAGCGGACTATTCAGATTTTTGAGGATATGCTCCGAGCTTGTGTCATCGACTTTGGAGGTTCGTGGGATCAATTTTTGCCTTTGGCAGAGTTTGCCTACAACAATAGCTACCAGTCGAGTATCTAGATGGCTCCTTATGAGGCTTTATATGGTAGGCGGTTTCGGTCTCCGCTTGGGTGGTTTGAGCAGGGAGAGGCTCGGTTGTTGGGTACGGACCTGGTTCAGGAGGCCTTGGACAAGGTCAATATTATTCAGGATAGGCTTCGTGCAGCTCAGTCCAGGCAAAAGAGTTATGCAGACTGCAAGGTTCGAGATGTGGCTTTTATGGTCGGTGAGCGGGTATTACTCCGAGTGTCGCCTATGAAGGGCGTGATGAGATTTGGGAAGAAGGGCAAGCTTAGCCCTAGATTCATTGGTCCGTTTGAGATTCTTGATAGAGTGGTAGAGGTGGCTTATAGACTTGCATTGCCACCGAGCTTATCAGTCGTGCATCCCGTGTTTCATGTGTCCATGCTTCGGAATTATCACGGCGATCCATCCCACGTGTTAGACTTTAGCACTGCCCAGTTGGACAAGGACTTGTCTTATGAGGAGGAGCCGGTGGCTATTCTAGACCGGCAGGTTTGTTAGTTGAGGTCGAAAAGTTTTCCTTCTGTTCGTGTTAAGTAGAGGGGTCAGCCTCCTAAGGCATCGACCAAGGAGTCCGAGTCCGATATGCGGATCCGTTATCCCCATCTTTTTCCCGACTCAGGTACTTCCTTATTCTGTCCGTTCGAGGACGAACGGTTATTTTAGAGGTGGAGAATGTGATGACCCAAAAGGATCACCTGTTTTAAATTAAATTCTATGACTCCGAGGCCTTGAAAACCTCATTTAGAGTCACCTTGAATTGTGTGTGCAGTCCGGGCACGTAGCCGGAAAGTTTAAATATGAAAATCTATGAAAAATGATAAATTTTGACTATAAAATGAATTAATTTGACTTCGATCAATATTTTTGGTAAACGGACCCGGACCCATGATTTGACGGTGCTGGAGGGTCCATAGGAAAATATGGGACTCGGGCGTATGCCCGGAATCGAATTCTGAGGTCCCAACCCGAGAAAAGAATTTTCAAAGGAAATTGTTTTTTGAAATTGTTTAAGGAAATTTGAAATGAATTTGATTAGAACGTGTTGGTATAGGGCCCGTATTTTGGTTCCGGCGCCCGATACAGGTCTTATATATGATTTAAGATATTTCTGTGAAATTTGGTGAAAAACGGACATCGTTTGACGTGATCCGAACATAAATTGCTAAATTTGATACCTGATGAAGTTTGATAAAAAGTTCTTGATTTTGAGGTTTGATTCTTGGTTATTGAGGTTATTTTGGCGATTTGATCGCACGGATAAATTTGTATGATATTTTTGAGTTAATATGCACATCTGGTTTGGAGTTCCGTGGGCTCGGGTGAGTTTCGGGTACGTCCCGGGATGTCTTAGGCTTAAAAATCACAAATGTTGCAGGTTCAGAGAAATTGCAGATCTCTAAACCCGCTAGTGTGGTCCACGAGAAATCGTGTGCGATCGCGGAAGGGGCAGTGCGGTCCGCGGTCGACTTAGTGCGGGCGCGGTGGAGGGCTGTGCGGTCGCAGTCAATTTTGTGCGGTCCGCACAGGAGGATTAGAGACTGTGTACCCTAAGGAAAAGGCTGTGCCGCCGCGGTCCGCACAGGGATCCTGAGGGTATACATATAGACGGGATTTCCAGTCATTTTTCATTTTTCAAAACCCTAATAACATAAGAGGCGATTTCTCAAACAACCCTTCTTCTCCAAAACGTTGGTAAGTGATTTCTAACTTATTTTCTTCACTCCTTAACATCTTTTAACATGATTTCAACGTAAAATCAATGATTTTCATGGGGGGAAATGGGTGTTTTGGGTAGAACCTAGGTTTTTCAAAAATTGGGGATTTGGACCTCAATTTGAGGTCCGATTTCAAAACAAACTATATATTTGGGTTCGTGGGGGAATGGGTAAACGGGTTTTGGTTCGAACCTCGGGTTTTGACCACGCGGGCCCGGGGGCGATTTTGACCTTTTGGGTAAAACTTTGGAAAAAACTCATTTTCATTCATTGGGGTTGATTCATTTAGCGTTTATTGATGTAATTAAGTAATTTGTGATTAGATACGAGCGAATTGGTGGAGGAGTCAAGGGGTAAAGCTATAATTGAAACTTGAGTTGGCCCTGGAAGTTCGAGGAAAGTGTTTGGTCTAACCTTTGCTTGAGGGATTAGGAGTTGAGTCCTATTTGCTATGTGGTAATTGTTGAGTACGACGTATAGGCATGGTGACGAGTATCTATACGTTAGTGTCTAGCATGCCCGTGAATCTTTATAATGTGATTTTCATGATTTCGTCGTATCTTTCATGCCTTGGTGATGGTTTCTATATGTTGTGTAAAGTTTGTGGAAGAATTGTGACTCATGTACATTGAGGAGCGTTGGCTCAAGTTATGTAACGAATTGTGAAAGTGTAAGCGATAATTAAATCTCTAGAGCATTGGCTCGAGTTATGAAGTGAATTGTGAAGTAAAAGTGAGAAAGAAAAGAAGTTATCATGTTGACACCCTTGCCGGGCTATTATTGATTTATTTGTTATCTCCCTTGCCGGGTTGTTGAGATTATTGATGTTGTACCCTTGCCGGGATTTAATTGTTTAATTGTGTTCCCTTGCCGGGATTTACTTGTTGAAATGTTGTTCCCTTGCCGGGATCATTATTGAAATTTCATTTATTCCCTTGCCCTATTGTTTGTGATTGTTGTTTGGGTGAGGAAGAGCGTTAAAGCACGAAGGGTGATGGCGTGCATTATTTGTATTGTGAGGCAAGAGTGTAAAGCACGAAGGGTGATGCCGTGCCGCATGATGTACCATTCCGGGCTGATTTTATTGATTATTGTGAGGAAAGAGTGTAAAGCACGAAGGGTGATGCCGTGCCGCACGATGTACCATTCCGTGCCGATTTTATTGATTAAATGGTGAGGAAAGAGAGTAAAAGCACGAAGGGTGATGTCGTGCACACTTTTATTATATGATTGCTTTGGTGAGGACGAGAGTAAAAGCATGAAGGGTGATGCCGTGCATTTATTGATTTCCCCTGATTCTTGTTGATATCCGAGTTATGTCATTTCTTTCGTTTATTTATTGTCTTTCTATTTGGAATAGCTATCTCCCCCACAGCATGCTCCCCTCCCATTTTGACTGGTTGTTTCTGTGTCTCTTTTTAGCTGTATATATATATATATATATATATATATATATATATATATATATATATATATATATATATATATATATATATATATATATANTAGAACTGCACAGGTTTATGTGGTAGTCTGGTCTAGCCTCGTCACTACTTCGTCGAGGTTAGGCTAGACACTTACCAGCACATGGGGTCGGTTGTGCTGATACTACACTCTGCACTGTGTGCAGATCCAGGAGCAGCTTTCGGACAGTAGTTGGAGGGCTTCCTTCAGTCCACCCGGAGACCCAAGGTAGACCTGCATGGCGTCCGCAGGCCCTGGCGTCCCCCTCTATCCCTTTCTCCGTTTCATTTTCCTTGTTCAAAAATAGTTTATTGTATTTCCTTCAGGCCTTTATGTAGTGACTCTTAGAAAGTCTGTGACACTGTGACACCAGATTTTGGGTATTTGAGGTTTTAAAAGTTGTAATAGACACTGATTTCCGGTATTTCATTGTTATTTTCCGCTTAATTATTTACAGTTCCGCTGATTTCATGATATCGCTTATATTTGTTAAAAAGAAGTAATTTGTTAACGAAGTAAGTAGTTAAGGATTGGCTTGCCTAGCTTACATTAGTAGGCACCATCACGACTCCCGAGGGTGGGAAATCCGGGTCGTGACATTTTTCCTTGCCTTGCCTGCATTGTTACTTGATTCTTACTGATTATTTCCTTAATTAAAACTTTCTGAACCTAGCCCTAATTATCTGTTCTATACTTGTACTATTTTGAAATCTTTCCTTATTAGTTATACTCCAGCTATGTATGATTTCTTTCCTTACTTGTCACCTGCTCTTTACCGTTTGCACTGACTCCCTTAATTAAAGGTAGACTCGAACTAATTTTTAATCTGAGTTCTATAATTACTGAACAATTTGATTCTTACCTTATTTTTAACCAGTTTTCAAACTACTATATAAATGGCTCTCCTCCACAGTCATAACACATGAACACTCTTGGTTCAAAAGCTCTCTCTCTCTCTCTCTCTCTCTCTCTCTCTCTCTCTCTCTCTCTCTCTCTCTCTCTCTCTCTCGCACATAAACTTTCTGCTCTCCTCTGTGCTACTTGCCACTATTCTAAGTTAGCCGACTGCAAGTCAAGGCTAACAATTGTGTTCTCCTGCTCTTTCACTTTTGCTTACTGTCCTCTTTACTGGTATGTTCTAGTTTCAATTCCAGTTTCAACAACAACGTGGTTCTTTCATTGCTTCGGTTCATCTTGTTTCTAGTTTGCTTCTACTTATGGTTTTGCTGTGAAACTTGCAGTTAATGTGATTACATAATTAGCATATTATGAACCCCCTTCCTTAGGATCAGTATGAGCATGTTCCCTCTTTATGTAGTCTGTTTTTGCACTATCTGGTTTATGGTATGAATCCCCTCTATGTAGTCTACACTCTTGACTTGTATGGTTTTGGAATTGGTCTTAAATCACTTGGATCCTATACTAAACCCCCTTAAGTATTGCTGGTTCTATGACTGTGCTTGATCAGTTGTGTTTGAGCATGACTGTACCACTTCCTAAGACCTTGGCTGTTCTGTGTTTACAATTATGTGTTCTATGTGTGCCCAATCCCCATCACCCTTGTGTGTAGTTTCTTTCCTCTTGGTTTTTGTCCTATGAACATTGCTGATGTGATTTTAGATTCCATGTTTGATTTACTGTTGCTTGATCATGTAACTCTCTCTTTTCAAAGTTGTTTTACTGCATGACCCTCTCTTTTATTCTACAAAACTGTTTCAAACAAGTCTCTTTTAACATTGTTTTCTTACTAAAACCCTTTCAAACTATGTCAAGCACTACCACTCTACTCCTAGGTCAATAGGTTCTGCCCCCTCCAGTATGTGTACTGCCTTGGGATCCCTTTGAGAACCCTCTGAACTCTGGCATGCTGAGGCTGCCCCTTTCCACACTGCACTTATTCTATCATGTTTATCTCACCATGATAGAAATCATGCCTATAGGTTTCAAATAATTACGTAATAGAAATCATGTCTGCAAGTCTTAAAATCAGCTTCACAAATAGATGCCATGCCTATAGGATTTAACCCAGATTCTGTTATAATAAGTTCTCATGTATGTTTTCATGCCTGCAAGTCTTTAAAATCAGTATTAAACTTAGATATCATGCCTATAGGGAACAATATCAAATCCTGCCTTGGATCTCGCCTAGGTTTAGTTTAAATAACTCAATCCGGTTAACGTTTAGTTCACTTCTGAATTGGTTTAATTAAGTGGTTTATATTTCCCTGAAACGAGTTCTTTTAAAAACTGCCTTATTCCATTATTAGACAGCATGCCCATAGGGTTTAAAAGTCTGTTTTAAAATCTGCCATGTTTAACTATAAAATATAGTCATCAGTATTCCGCGTAGAGGCAAGCCTGCAGGGCATTTTCAAAACTTGCAATCCTGAAACTGTTTCTATGTCTTAATGTTTCTCTGATCCTAACAGGCTTTTAAAAACCAATAGGCAACTGCTAGGGTCATTACTCCTGAGTTTATTAAATAAATTGCTTGTCTTCTGCATATTCATCTAGACATCCTGCCTCAGGATACTGTTTAATAAAAAGCCCTTAATTGTGCTTGAGTCGTGCTGTTTATGTGCCATTATTTGAGGAGGAAACATTGAGCCTCTAATTGCTCCCTTTTATCTTATGTGCTAAAAGTCCTAATTGTTTTGCCTGTCGCCTTAGAATTTCCACCTTTAAAATCTTAGTGGTCTGTCTAGAATCACCTATAGGTAGAGGTCCTAAATCCCTCCAGGACCATTAAGAAAGGACGGGTAGGAGCACGCAATAGAGATCGCTGACCAAACACTCTCTTTGCATGACCACTAAGGGGATGGGAAGGGTTGATATGGGATATGATGACTACACGCTAATGTCACGTGTAGCCCCTTGTCGAGGAGTGTTTACCAGACATTGTGTGGGGTGATCCTATAGGCTAACCAACTTAGGACTCCTCCTTTACCAAAATTCCTTTTTCTATTTATAACCTTTGTTTACAACTTGTTCAAAAAAAATCTTTATTACTTGAGTTACCCAACGTGCTTTACTTGCAACCTATTTGATTAAACTGTTTATTTATATGGACTATTTTGTTAATATAAGTTCGGCTGGGACCCATAGTTGTGGACCAAGAGGGGTGCCTAACACCTTCCCCTCGAGGTTATTTCGAGCCCTTACCCTAATCTCTGGTAATGCAAACCAATCCAAGAGTTAATCGCTCTAGGTGCCCTAACTCACCATAATCCGTTAGGTGGCTACTCTTCAAATACCCAATTCCCAAAAGGAAATGAGTTATCACACCCCATGGAATGTCGAAACCCGGACCTCTCTCCGCGAGGGGGAAAAAAGGGGGCGCGACACCAGGTTGTTGGGCACGAATTTGATTGGGATACCCTCGAGAAAGTCAAGTTGATTCAGGATCGACTTCATACATCCTAGTCTAGGCAGAAGAGGTACGTTGATCAGAGGACTCGTGATGTAGCTTTCATTGTGGGAGACATGGTTTTGCTGCGGGTTTCACCCATGAAGGGTGTAATGATGTTCGGGAAGAAGGGCAAGTTGAACCCTAGGTATACCTGTCCCTTTGATATCCTTGAGAGAGTTGGTGAGGTGGCCTTCAAACTTTCATTGCCACCCAGTTTTTCGGCAGTTCATGCAGTGTTCCATATTTCCATGCTCCAAAAGTATCACGATGATTTGTCCCGTGGATTAGATTTCAGCTCAGTCTATTTGAACAAGGATTTGACTTATGAGGAGGAGCCGGTGGCTATTCTAGCCCGGCAGGTCTAGAAGTTGAGGTCTAAGAGTTATCCTTCTGTTAAAGTGCAGTGGAGAGGTCAGACAATCGAGGCAGCCATGTGGGAGTCTGAGTCCGATATGCGGAGTAGATAGTCACACTCTTTCATTAGTCCAGGTACTTTTCTATGTCCATTCGGGGTCAAACGTTTCTTTTAGAGGTGAAGAATGTGATGACTAGGCCGTTGTGAGTACTAGCTCTTATTTATGTGTTCTGAGACCTCTATTAGCTCCATTTAATATTTCTCAATTTGTGTATGCAGTCCGTGTCTTTCTCCGAAAAGATATTATGTGTAAAATTTGAAGAAAATATGATTTTTGGCTTTAAAAAAATCTTGAATGGATTACGGTTAATATTTTGTGTGAACGACCTCGAATAGGTATTTTGACGATCCTAATGGGTCTGTATCATGATTTTGGACTTGCGTGTATTTTCGGAATTGAATTCGGAATTCTCTAACTTGATTTGACTTGTTTTGTCGAAAATTAGTAACTTGAAGGTTTAAAAATTTCCTAGGTTTGACGTAGATTGACTTTATGTCTACCGGATTTGTTCTTGGTTCCGGGACTTGGTATAGGTCCATTTTGCTATTTGAAAATTGTTTGCAAAATTTGGTGAGAATTTGAGTTGGTTTGATAGGATTCGGACGCTCTGTTGTGATTTTAGAAGTTCTTGAGTTTTCTTTGAAATTTTGTGCATTATTCGTAGTTCTAGGTGTTATTTTGGTATTTTGATCAAGCGAGCGAGTTCGTATGATGTTATTACACTTTTTTGAATATTTGGTTTGGAGCCCGAGGGGCTCAGGTGAGTATCGAATAGGCTACAGGTCATTTTTGGACATAAGAGATAGCGGATTTCGACTTTTTCTAGTGTGTGATGACTTGTGCTTCGCAATCGCGAAGATAATATCATGATCCAAAAGGGTAAAATGGAGCTGGGGCGTAATTGTTCTTCGCGGACGCGGGGTCACGATCGCGGACGCGAAGTAGTGGGGGGCATACCCTTCGCGAACGCTTATGGTTATGGGGTTTTGGGAGGAAGCCAGGTGTTACTCTTTGCGAACGCGGTCTTTGACACGTAAACACGAAGGCAGGGGGACCAAGTCTATGCTAATACGAAGAGTGGCTCACGAACGCGAAGGCCTTTGGCCGCTGAACGCGAAGAACACCTGACGCCCAGGTTATAAATATTTCAAAAGTTGGGATTTTCTTCACTTTTGACCATTTTCAAGTTAGAGCTCGGCCTAGAGGCGATTTTGAAGAGGTTTTTTATTAGCAGATTTTAACTTGTTTTCGTCACGACCCAAATTTCCCTCCGTTGGGTATCGTGATGGAACCTAGTCTTAGGGACTAGGCAAGCGTAACATTAAATGAAACGACAACAACATTTAAATAACGATTAACAAATTGAAATATAAATCACTTTAAAATTTACAACCCCAAAACCGGTAGTACAAGTCATAAGCTCTACAGAGTTCGCTACAACTTCTAAGTACAACTGTTTGGAAATAAGTAAAACAGTGGGAATACAAAATAGGAAGGTGACTCCGAAGCCTGCGAACGCAACATCAAGTTTACCTTGAGTCTCCACAGCAACGATCCGCACAACTACTAATGATCAAATACCTGGATCTACACAAAAATATGCAGAAGCGTAGTATGAGCACACCACAGCGGTGGCCTAGTAAGTATCAAGACTAACCTCATGGAGTAGTGACGAAGAACAGTCAAGACACCTACTAGTCTAATAACCTAAACAAGTAAAAGTACAGAACAACAGAGTATATTATCTATATAAGAACTACGCATAATGACAAAATGATTCGGTAATTACATTAAGAAAGGAAACAACAAGTATTAGCGGAAAACCATAATAATAACACAGACGAGTGAACGAAAACACAACTTAAATCCGAAATCACAGATACAGCAAGGACAAGTATTAACTCAGTAACTACGACCGCTTTCCCACCAGGTTTTTAGTCAACAAACTCCACGAGGTACAGAACCTCGGAAAAATCACACTCACGGGTCTCAATACCTGAACTGTAACACTTGGCATCCTGTGCCCTCACTACACCTCATAATCGCACTGACGACTGACGTTCCAAATAGAGTCATTCTCATATAGAAGGCAAGTCAACAAGGGTGTACATCTATACTCAACGATACAAAGAAAACCTCTTATCCGATAAGGGTTCTTAACTACGTGTATGCTTATGCAGGTGTCCTAACATAGTTCATACTAGCTACTAAGCATAAGGAAAGGAACGGACAGCACATAGAACGTTTTCTCACAACTTTCACAAGATAAAGCTCACACAAGTAAGTGTACCACTACACAAATATCAACAACAAGAATGTCCCCAGGCCATCAAAAATCATAACAAATAAATCCCTGACATAACCCACCTTGTCTCGCCACATGTGCAATAGTAAAGTAAATGCCCGCCTTGTCTCGCCATACGTGTGTGTATATATATATATATATATATATATATATATATATATATATATATATATATATAATGTGCAAATATCAACAGTAACAACAGGACGGCAGAAACCACGTGCATAATAATGTTCCCACCTTGTCCATCCTGTTGTTACTGTTGATATTTGCATAATATGTATATATATACCACCTTGTCACGCCGCATGTGCAAATATCAACAGTAACAACAGGACGGCAGAAACCTCGTGCATCACAATATCAACAACTGCACGACATAAACCTTGTGCACCACCACAACAGGTACAACAGCAACAATGACAAAAAATACATGAACACGGCAAGTAAATCAACTCAAGAACTTTCGATCACAAAGAGACGGTAAAACTAGCTCACAAGGAATAACCACAATAGAGAATACTAGGCATAATTACAACAGCTCAACAAGGGAGAAAATAATATGTAACAACGATCCCACAATATGTAGTTCAACGACAAGGAAGCTAACACGAGTCAAATAATTCCAAATAAGGACATGTCAACTAAATGTAGGATATCTAAACTTCTTTTAAGGTTGGGTACTACGAAGAATATACAACAAATTCAATTAAGGATGAGTAGCGGAAAGATAATCATAACCTCAATTAATACTAAACAATTACAGGAGAGATAATAATGATTTCCAATAAAGACAAGCACTTATGAAAAGATAGCATGACAATAGGAGATGAAAAATCTTCAGTTAAGTCAAATAAGAGTCAAATAGGCAATAGGAGTGAATCAATAAGCAATTAATTCGAATTAAGGCATGTAGAGATGAAACTAGTAAATAGGAAACTCAATCATATCAAGAACAACTTCATACTGAGTGAATATAAGGACCTAAGAATCCTAAAAGGACAACTTTCACAAATAAGTCCGAGCACGCACTCGTCACCTCGCGCACACGGACTACAATCAACATAGAAGACTCAAATCCTAAGGGGAAACCCCCCACACAAGGTTAGGCAAGATACTTACCTCAAAGAAGACAAACCGATACTCTAAAATTAACTTCTCGGGTGAAATAACCTCCGGACGGCTCAAATCTAACCAAAATAACTTCAAAGCACAAATAAAACGCATAAGAAACTATTCTGGATCATAAAGCCTCAATCTTTATCAAAATCTAAAAATTTGGTCCAAAAGTCGACCCCCGAGCCCGCACCTCGGAACCCGACAAATTTCACATAAACCGAACACCCATTCTGATACGAGTTCAACCATACAAAAAATTATCAAATTCCGATACTATTTCGCCCTTCAAATCATGATTTTTCATTCTGAAGATTTTCTTCTAAAACCTCCATTTTCCTCAACTCAAAACAAAAACTAAATGACAATAATAAAGATAAACTCATGGAATATAATAAATTGTAGGTGAAGAACACTTACCCAATCGATTTGCTTGAAAAACCCACAAAGAATCGCTCAAAGCCGAGCTCTACAAGTCAAAATATGGTAAAAATGGCCTAACCCTCGATTTGAAGATCTTATATTCTGCCCAGGTGTTTATGCATCGCGAACGCGGAAGAACAATCGCGTTCGCAAAGAAGGAAAATGAAATCGGTCCAGTTGTGCTTTGCGAATGCGATAACACATTCGTGAACGTGGAGCAGAAAAGTATGATGGCCCAACGACTGCTCTTCACGAACGCGTGAAGTAATACGCAAACGCGGAGAGTGGAATGGCATAACTACGCGAACGCATGGGCTGAATGCGAACGCGATGAAGGAAAAGCCTGGCTACCGCAATCGCTGAATGAGGAATGCGAACGCGATGAACAAATATTCCCTCCTCCAAAATTACTCATCACGAATGCGGAGGAGCAGACGCGAACGCGAAGGAGAACACTAGATGACAGATATCAGCAGTCCAAAAATAGAAGGAAATGGCCCGTAGCCCATCCGGAAGACACCCCAGGCCCCCGAGACCCCGTCTAAACACACCAACAAGTTCCATAACCTAACACGGACTCCCTCGAGGTCTCAAATCACATCAAACAACGCAGAAAATGCAAATCGCGCCATGAATCGAACTTATGAACTTTCAAATCTTCCAACTTCTATCAAATCAACCCGGAACGATGCCACATTTTGCAGACAAGTCCCAAATTACAAAACGCAGCTGTTCCAACTCTCGGAATTGCATTCCGACCCGGATATCGAAAAAGTCAACTATTGGTCAAACTTCTCCATCTTCCAAACATCAAATTTTCTAACTTTTGCCTAAATGCTTCAATTTACCCTACGAACCCCCAAATCAAAATCCGGACGTGCACCTAAGTCCGAAATCACAATACGAAGATGTAGAAGTCATCCAAAACTCATTCTGGAGCCGTTTACACAAAAGTCAATTTTTCGGTCAACTCACACCGCTTAAGCTTCCAAAAACTGGAATCCTTCTTCGAATTAGCCTCTGAATCACCTGGTACCTGAACTCGACCATACACGCAAGTCAATACACATAATACGAAGCTGCTCAAGACCTTATGCCGGTGAACGAAAATTAATTTCTCAAAACGACCGGCCGGGTCGTTACATCCTCCCCCTCTTAAACAAACGTTCATCCTCGAACGTGCCAAGAATCGCCTCGAAGTCATCAAATCACTGATGCACACTTCTAACATACACCCGCGGGTAACCCGACGTCACCCCAATCTACATAAGCCCGGCGACACCATCGCAAGTGTAAATTAGCCCTTCTACCAACATCGATAAGCCTTAAAGCCAAAATTCTCACCTTTCATTCATTTCCAAAAGTCCCGATTCTGAATCCATATCCGGTATCAGTCTCAACCAACTGCAAAAATTCATGCCTACGCCCACAAGGTACGACCACACAACATAACACACCACAATAGGCCCATAATAACATTTCTGATCATAATAGCTGCACGCAATCAAAACCACCATCGACCATTAGTCTCATATCCGATAGGAACCCATTTCAAACCTCCACAAAACTGACAATGATGCAAGAACCACGAAGACCTCATAACTAAAGACCCGAATCCATAAGTCACAACTAACACCATTGCCCACTGATCTCGCCAAAACTCACACCACAAGTATAGGTAGTGAGACGGTCGAAGCAATAATAAAACCCAACACGAGTCGGGGTCGATTCCTCAGGGAGTTAGAAATGGGATTAGGTATACACCTAGTGAAATTGTATAATGTGCCTCAATTTGCACTTCCACATTCTTGTTGGTTGTTTCTATTTCGACTTTAGCTATTGATTGCAAGTAATAAGCTAGAAGACAATGTTTTTTGTTTTGGTTGTTTTTCAAATGATAAAAGATCTAGGGTCGTGATTTCCACCTAAGTGGCTACCTACAACAACAACAACAACTACCCAGTAAAATCCCACATAGTGGGGTCTGGGGAGGGTAATGTGTACGCAGACCTTACCCCTGCCCCGATAGGGGCAGAGAGGCTGTTTCCGATAGACCCTCAGCTCAGAAAGACGAAAATAAAGTAAAAAACAAGAGGAGAGAATTCATTAGTAACTCTAGTGGAAACTCTAATAGTAACAGAAACATAAAAACCGAAAGATGAATGGCATGCAATTAAAGTAACCATAATCTAAGGCCCGGGGCTAAGACAAACAACAAGAATAGTGTGGGTCCAACATAAACTGCAAGCCATCTAAGACCAACCCTAATCCAACCCCGCCTCACCCCCGGAATGAAATAAGGAAAGCTTTACTACCCCTATCCTACAACCCTAATGCTTGACCTCCAGGCCTTCCTATCAAGGGCTATGTCCTCGGAAATGTGCAGTCGTGCCATGTCCTGCCTGATCACCTCTCCCCAATACTTCTTAGGTCTCCCTCTACCTCTTCTCGAACCCACCATGGCCAACCGCTCACACCTCCTCGCTGGTGCATCGAGGCTTCTCCTCTGCACGTGCCCGAACCATTTGAGCCTCGCTTCCCGCATCTTGTCATCCACAGGGGAGACGCCTACCTTCTTCCAAATATCTTCATTCCTAATCTTGTCTATCCTAGTGTACCCACACATCCACCTCAGCATCTGCATCTCTGCTACTTTTATCCTCTGGATATGGGAGTTCTTAACCGGCCAACACTCTGCCCCATACAACATGGCCGGTCTAACTACAGCTCTAAAAAACTTAACTTTGAGTATCGGTGGCACTTTCTTGTCACACAAGACTCTAGATGCAAGCCTCTTTTTCGTCCAGCCCGCCCCTATGCGGTGAGTGACGTCCTCATCGATTTCTCTGTCCCCCTGAATCATCGACCCAAGGTACTTGAAGCTATCTCTCTTGGGGATGACCTGTGGCCCAAGCCTCACGTCCTCGCCTACATCCCTCGACTCAGCGCTAAACTTGCATTCCAGGTACTCTGTCTTAGACCTGCTCAATTTGAAACCCTTAGACTCGAGAGTCTGTCTCTAAACCTCCAATCTCTCGTTAATACCGGCCCTCGTCTCGTCAATTAGAACTATGTCGTCAGCAAATAACATACACCATGGCACATCCCCTTGAATATGGTGTGTCAAAGCATCTATCACCAAGGCAAATAGGAACGGGCTAAGCGCTGAGCCTTGGTGTAATCCCATAACAACTGGGAAATACTCCGAGTCGCCTCCCACCGTCATATCCTTACTCTTAGCTCCATCATACATAGCCTTGATCGCTCGTATATAGGCTACCGGCACGCCTTTCGCCTCAAGACATCTCCAAAGCATCTCCCTAGGAACCTTATCATACGCTTTCTCCAAGTCAATAAACACCATGTGCAGATCCTTCTTCTTGTCCCTGTACTGTTCCACCAACCTCCTAATAAGGTGGATAGCTTCCGTAGTGGAGCGGCCCGGCATGAACCCAAACTAAGTGGCTACCTAACGGGTTGTAAACTATAGGGAAAGTTTGATTAATCGGGATCGTAATATAGCATTCACACACAGTTACCCACTATATACCTCTCGGTAGTTTGAGTGATTTTGCCCAATTTGGCTTTCTCAAGTCCAAATGGGTATTGCATAAATCAAGTGATATATGGTCAAGTCGGGTCTTACTATCTCTAGATTTGACCCTTTAATTGGGGCTATCAATTTCTTGAGTTCACCCCAATTCCTTGTTAGCCAAGCTTTCCTAGACTTAGTCTCTCTTTCTCACGTAAAGACTAGGCCAAATAGGCATGAATAAATGTTTGCAACCATTAATTCTAGAATTCAAGCGTAAACAAGGCCAAATATCACTAACCCAATCGCAAAAAAAAACCCTAAAAATAAATATCCATTAAGTACCCACACTAGGGTTGAGCCATAACCCTAGCTAAAGATTTAGCTACTCATGAAAAATAAAGAAATACAAGAAGAAAAATAAGATAGAATGCACAATAATTGATTAGACAAAGAAAATCTAATGTTTGGAAGTTAATCTAGTACAAAATTACTCTAAAAAGTAAAGAAAACGGCTCAGGTGCACTTCTGAAAATCGAACTAAACCTAAAAATTACAAAAAGTTCTATTTATACTAAGCTGAAAATATCTGACAAAAATACCCCTGCAAAGGTTGTGGGGCCGCATAATTCTGGTGCGGTCCGCACAATAGGCTTCTGCGGCCACACAATTATCGTGCAGTCCACACTCTTGGGAATTTGGGCTTGGAACTTCAAGGTTTCTGCGGTCTGCATAAAAGTGGGTGCGGTCTCACTCCTGATTATATGGCCGCGCAAAAGTGATGCGATCCGCACTCTCTGCTTTTGGACTTAAAACAACTCTCTGATTCTTTAATCTTGCGGACCGCATAATAATGACTGCGGCCGCACTTGACCTCCTATGGCCGCACAATATTGGTGCGGTCCGCACTCCTTGAACTGGCCCAAACATACTCTCTGAATCTCCCTTCTGCGGGCCCACTAGAATTGTGCGGTCCGCACTGCTAGCCTTTTTGCCCTTTTTTGGTTCTTGTTCACTTTTGACTCCCTTATGAGTTGATTTCTACTTCTTTGGCTCGTTTCCCTATTCCTACAAGTAAGCACATTCCGTTAGTTTCCGGGATTACCTTTAAGCATTATTGAGCTAAAACGCAAGTAAAAGAGAGCAATTAAGCGGTCAAAATCCCTACTTATCAACTCCCCCAAACTTAAGTTTTTGCTTGTCCTCAAGCAAATAAGGCAATTCCCACCTCCGCTAGAAAAAGGGATATTTCAGCTAGCCTAAGGTGAATCAATTATAAATCAATTGGGACCAACAATTACCCACAACACATATGAGTTATCAACAATGCAATGATATGACTTTTTGAGTACAATAGTTCTAGTGTGACACTAGAGCATCAAAAGTTGACTCTATTTATTAAGGAAGCTTGCTCTTTTATGTAGGTCATGGTGGATCCCAAACTCCTCCTCCTCTACTCTCCATTAGCAAATCTCACTTTAAAATGTATCACTCAAAGCAAAGATTTGTAAAAGTTCGATCATCTCTCTCAAAAAAATGTCACAAGTCCGGCTTTGAGTACCATAAGCTTTCCCCTTATGTAAATCGCCACTAATGTAAGCTTGCTCAACTTGTAATCATGTAGGTCTTTTGCAAGATGTAGTGAAGGCTTTTGAACCAAGGTAGGACTTGTTGGAAAAGAATGGTTTCATATTTCCTTAAGCACTCCATTTTCTCTCTTCGGCTCATACTTTCTCGACTCTTTGAGTCATTTTCTTCTTCCTCGGGGGAACTAGAGAGACATAACGTCATCCTTTCTTGATAATGGCATTCATTTTTCTCCTTTTCTATTTACTTCAGCCTTTCCTCCTTATTTTCTTTTGAATTCGCTTCAACTCTTCACTTTATCACTTTCTTTTTGGCATTTTTCTTTTTATTCTTTCTTTCTTTTCTTTGCCTTCCCTTTTCTTCATTTCTTTCTCTTCTTTTGTACCTTTCGTCACTTTCAAACTCCTCGTCTCTCCCCCAAACTTAAGTTTTTGCCGACTCTTTCTCAAGAATTGTTTACCGTGAAAATGGTAATAACAATTAAATTTGTTGATGGGACTCTAAAAATATGTGATCTATTTTTATGCTAGTTGTTAAGCAGATGATGTTATGTGTATGAAGTTTAGAGACGAAGTATGAGCTAAAGATAAGATGATAATCAAACCAAGAGGCTGACAATCGAGGCCTCGAGCTTGTCGATATGGGGACCTCGGGGTCGATTTAGTGGCTTGATAATGAGCTATCGGTGGCGATCGGGGTATGACTAACAGTTATGTCGAAATTAATAAAGGCTCTTTATGGCCAATGATTAGCAATAAATGATGAAGAAGTATGAAGATAATAAATAAAAGCAATAATAACAAGAAAGTATGTCAGAAAGTAGAGAGAATGTTCTTCGTATATTCATGTAGAGTAACTGAAGCAACAAAACCTTACAAAATGACAAGGACTCCCTTTATATAGGAGGGAAATCCCCGCATAGTACAAAATACATTATTTACATAGATATGGGGATGGGACGGCTGACTGACGCCCTGATTTGGGCTTAGAGTAGCCCGCTAGACCGTGTCAGTCCTAACTGTGTGTCTTGGGAACTCCTCGTATCCCCCATTACCGTGATCATTACTGCCCTGGGGTCGAGCGTTATCGACCCTCGAGGAGAGATACTCGGCCCAGCCTCGAGCCTTCGAGGTGGTTTTGCGGCCTCGAGCCTTCGAGCTGATTTTCCGATGCCTTAATGACGAGAAATCGGACTCTCTGATTTCACCGTATACAGATTGTCCCCGCGTTTCTCAGAGAGGAGCGATAAGAAACATTTTTGATACCCGACTCTATGGATTTCCCGTGATGTCGTCGTACTGATGATATCAACCTATGACGTATTCCTTCACGGTAACCGGGGCGTCCCATGGGTTGTCTTTTCAATTCCATTCAATGCGCTGCCGATTCCCATTCTTCAAAGCGACAGTATCGCCGCTTACTCGGTTTTCAAATAATGCATTGATTGCGTCCGCCGATCCGTCTTCCAAAGGTATTGATGACATTGTTGACCGTGTGATCACCCCCCTATAAATGTGGGCCTTCCGGTGTTATCTTTTTATCCAAGTGCCTTTCAACATCTTTTCATCTCTTTCTTTTTACTATCCTCTTCCATTGCTATCAACCATGCTTGGGGCCTATGGCCTCAAGGTTACATGCGACATTCTTACTAGCCACGCCATGACCTTTTGCCCGGGCTTTCCCTTGCCGAGCGGGATCTCGTTGTTTATCCTTGTTGTTGTTGTTACAGCTGCCATTGTTGTCATCGTTGCTCGAGGTGATGAGATAGGGGGCCGATCTTTTCCGACTCAGGAGGACGTTTGGGCTTTACACCGCTGCTCACTCTCCTACCCTGGCCTGGTGTGGCACTTCATCCCTTGGGTTTCCTAAGGGATAAAATGGAACAACCGGCCATTATACTTGCTCGGCGCAACGTCCCAGAAGGTGGGCTCGGAGCGGTCATGCAAGTAGGGTTGATGCCCGCCGAATCTTAAACCTTTAGCTTTGGCGGGCTATGTCTCTTTTTTCTGCTTCTTCCGCCTCACTGTCCTCTTCTTCATCTCCCCATTTTTCTCTTCTTCATCTTCGCCCTCGGGGGAATTATTCCGTGGGATTGAGATGGGAACCTAGAGGAGGTGGCAGTCAAAGATATCACCGTCGAGGATGCATGTTCGAGGAGATGGTGCTCGGAGATGGACCTTCGAGAGAAGACTAGGTTCTAGGGTTTTTCTGTATGTGCGCCCTTTCACTTCTTTGTTTCTGTGTAAGGACCCCTCATAGGCTTTTGTAATCATACGTAAGGACCCCTCGTGGGCTGTTGTAATCGAATGTTCATGAATACAATGATGTTTCTTCAATTCCGTCTTTGGTGCTTGCTGTTTTTCTTTTTATTTGTGCTTACGGAAACCTTGAATGCATGATCCTAGTGGTCGTTGTCAATGCCGGGCCCAAGTGGGAGTGTATTTCTCTAACCTTTGGTTGTTTAGTACGGCTCCCCGCGAAACCGTTTGCCTTTCCTCGGACCAAACCCGGATTGGACCGATAGACTTCGGTCGTCGGAACCCTTACTTTGGGCTGAATGAGGATAACACTTCGAACCTTCAGACTTTCAAGAACAGTCTTTAGGCCTTGCAATACTCTTCGAGGGAAATTCTCTTGGGAGCCCTAGAATAGGGTCTGCCATTAATCTCTCAAGGGCAGTCCCCGAGCGGGGTTCATTCAACCCTGAGCCACTTGGAAACCTGCTTTGAACTTGATGTAGATGGCCCTAAGGCATTGTAGGTAGATCACAAACGAGGTTTTATCCGAACTTAGATGGTATCCCGTGATCGAGCCCATATAGATGGAGTTTAATTGTTTGTTTCTTTGGAGCTTAACTCCTTTTTGGCGGAGGTTCTCGAGGTTGGGTACCACCCCAAGATTGGCGATAATGGCGTTGGCCCTTTGAAGCCTAACTTCTTCTTGGTGGAGATCCTCGAGGTCGGGTACCACCTCGGGATTGGCAATAATGTTGTCGGCTTCCTAGAGCCTAACTTCTCTTGATGGAGATCCTCGAGGTCGGGTACCACCTCGGGATTGGCGATAATGTTGGCCTTTTAGGCAGGCGGGTCGTCGCCGCTTTTCCCATATATAGGGTTGTTCGAGCCCCTTTTGAGATCCCATTATTTTAAGTCGTTACTTTTACTTTTATGTGTTTAACCTTCCGTTACTTTAGTGCTAACGTACTTGCACAAATTTTTGCTCTAGCTCTCCGATTTTGCCACCTCCATGACCACTACATCGGGGTATGTTCGGCAGAGAGGGGAGAGTTCCGCCTCCGATATTCAAGACCAATGAGAGCGTGCCTCGAAGATTGATTCTTCGATAAGAGAAGAACACCTTGGATTAGTGAGAAAAGACTGTGGCTGGGGGGAGAAAGTAGTGTTGTAGATACTTTCCCCAGATGAGGGCATCACGGATCATGCCGCTGAATTTTTGAATGTGTACGCGTATCCCTTCATACTATAGGGTTGTGCTTGATTTCTGTTTGAAGTATCAGGTTACTTTGGCATAGATCCATCCATCATTTTGGCGGATAGTGTTGATTATGAGATTTTTCATGGAGAAGGCGGGGCTCGACTTCACACTCAGTCATCTCATTAGGTTGTACCGTCCCTTTCATCATCGAGGCCTGTTAACCTTGCGATGCCGGTCGACCACGCCCTTCGTCGTCAATAATGAGGAGGATGGAGGTCGAGAGTGGATGAGCCGATTCGTCCGAGTCCGAACGGCTGACACTATCCCTGTGGAACTTATGCGATTCCCTGAGGAATGGAATTATACACATAAGTGGCACATTCCGTATATTCTCAGCTTCATTTGCGGCGAAGCCTGATCTCGTAGCTGTGCCATTTTTTCTTCTTCTGCAGCGGTTGCATGGGCGCCAGGTGACGTTCTCGATCTGCCGGATTGAGTTCGGAAGTTGGCGACCCACTCGACTTGTGACGAGCGCAGGTGGCGAGCTATGTCTCGAGGCAGATGGGAACTAAAACATCATGGTGAGTGTTGTGCTATTTTTTCCTTTCCCTTCCTTCATTTGGAGAGGCAATTTCCCTTTCTGCGTGTTAATCTCGTTGTTTGTAGGAATCGGAGAGCCTTCCGAGGCGAGGCTGCCCTCCTCTGAGGAAGGGGAAGGGTCTCTAGCCTCTGGGCTGAAGAATGACAACAATAAGTGGGAGATGCCTTTACAGGGTGATGGCGCTCAAAGAAGAGCGAGGCTGGACCTGGGTTTCGGAGCGGAAGGATCATCGGAGCCTGCCGTGCCCGTGGTTCCCGATTCTGAAAATGTGGTTTCTCTGTTGCCACTGCCTTCTCATTCCGTTGATAGTGCTTTGGGGGATACTAGAAACTCTGGGTCGCCTACTCCGAGCGACTGTGTCTCGACCGGAATCAATTCTTTTAGAGCTGAGGGAGCTAGGTTAACGGATGCATGTTCGGCCTTCGAGGAAGCCCAGCGGCTTCACTTTGTGGTGAGTTTCGACATAGGCCTTTTGTTGGCCTAAGTTCAAGTGAAGTTTTGAAGAATGACAAATGAACTCAGTCATGGACCAGGTCCATCATGTGAGGCACAATATTTATCAACCTAGACATGTGAGATACATGTGAAGGAGATAAGTCTCACTGATCAAGCAGCAATATCTCCTGAACTAATCGAAAAAGTTTTATATTGGAAGAGGAGAGAAAGTCTCCTCACAGGAAGAGGACACAATCCGGATAAAGGATAAGGTTGGAGTTTGTATTGTTCAAGGACTCAACTACGATGGAAGATCAGCAATTGAGTCTCAATCAAACTCTAATTACTAACTCATTAAATAACAGTGATTGTTCTCTTTTACAGACATTGCACAAACACAGAAGCTAAACTAAATTGAGAGCAAAAGAGCGAGGCAATTTTGCAAGCAATTTATGTGAGATTCAAGTGTGCATTCCTGAAGCTACTTGGACAAGATAGAAGAACCAATTCCATTGTGTCTTTCTTTTATTCTAGTTCAATTGTAGTAGGTGTTTTAAAGTTGTACCTTTCCAGCTTTCATAGAAGCAATTGTATTAGGTACTTTGAGTATTCAAGTTAGAGTTAACTTGAAGGTGTCGCAACAGTTGAGGTTGTGTGCCACACTGGGATTAGAGTTTAATCCTNGTTGGAATTAGGGATGATTAAGATCACCTAATAGGTCCAGTTTAGAATGCACAATGAAAAAAATGAAAAAAAAATGAAAAAAAAAAGGAATGAAAAAAAAAATTATTTTTTTGGTTAGGAGTTATAACTTTGTGTAAATATCTAGATCAATTCTTACTCAGTTTCATACTTTAATTAGTATACTCCTGTGACATGTGTATATATATGATTCACTGATCTCTTACAAAGTTTCTTCTATTTTGGCAATTGAGGCATGTTCAAGAGAGATCTATATGAAGAACCTGGTTCATCAGTATGTGTTCATATGAAAAACTCAAATATGTTTTCTATACTCTGCACAATTAGAAAGATTATTTTTCCAATCATGAGCAGAAGTCCTACATTCATCAAATTCCCAGAAATTATATTTGTTGAGCATTGAACCAGTTTCGTTCCCCTAGAACTCTAACAACCGGGAATTTTGCCTAAAATCTAGCGATGCCTAATAATCACTAAGAGACCGAAATTACACCTTGAGTAGACTTCTAATTGACCCCTGAAAAAGTTGTCGTTACTGCATTTAAGTCTAATCACCTTTAAATACACCACACCTTTCTTCTTTAGTCCATAACCGTCAAAACTCTTCTCAAGTTCTGATCACCCTTCTTCTCTCCAAAATTCCCAAAATTTTTCAAGAAAAAATCCACCATGTCTAACCCCCAAGATAATCCTGGCACACCCCCACCAGCATCTCCTTCGAACACATCCTCATCTACTCCTCCTATTGAAAACCCAAAACCTAGGTTTCGTAGGCAGAAAATGATAGCTAGAAAAAATGTAGCTTCTGGAGCTTTAAGGAAAGCTCTAAGTGAGAAATTGAAGGCTAGCCAGAGGAAGGAAAGTCATGCTCAAAAATCTGACTCAAGCTCTGAGTCTGATGATTTTATTTCTGCCAGCGAAGGTGAAGAACATGGGTCTTCTGACACTGAAAATATTCAAGAAAACCCTGGTGAGGTAAATACTTGCTTGGTATTCTCTGATGTGGTTGAAAAAGTTGAAAATTGGCTTGTCTTGGTTGGTCCTATTAAAGATGTACAGGGGGCTGATTCTAGTAGAAGAGGAGGTAAAAAGAAAGAAAAAGAGAGAGAGGGAGTCAGTAGTAATGTGAGGGGAAATAAGAAAGAAAAAGTATTTGCTATCTGTGGAGGTGTTGAAGAAGGTGGCAACAAGTCAGGAGGAAGTAGTTCTGGGGAGGCGGCTGAAGGGCTTGTTAATTTACGCAAGCAACAAAATGAACAGGGTTCATCTGCTGAGGAAACTTTGGCAGATCTTCTAAAGAAGGTTGGTGCCAGTTATGATCCAAAGAAGCGCAAGGCTTCCACACAAAAGGCTCCAACTGCTTCAAAGCCAACAAATAAAAGCAAAATGTCATCCCCAAAACCTACTGTACCTTCAGCACCTAAGGGAAGAGCTACCAGGAGCAGGCTCAAACAAAGTGAAGCAGAATTGCAGAAAGCTCTGGAAGAGAGCAGGAAGAAAAAGAGGGAAAAGGGAAAAGCAAAGGTTGTGGAGAGTTCTGAGGTTGTAGAAGAAGAAGAAGAAGAGGAGATGGAACTGGTCCATCAGGAAAGAGGAACAACTGAAGAGGTTCCCACACCCAAACCAAAAAGTTCCAAGACTTCTTCCAAGAAGTCTTCCTCTGTACTTGTACCTATTGAATCTTCTTTAGCCAAAAGAACTAGGTCTGCTGTGAAGGGAAAACAAAAGAAAATTGTTGAAGAAGATGAAGAGTGGAGTGGTGGAGAAGAAGAAGAGGAATCTGAGAAAGACCAAGATAGGTTTGCCATCTTTGGCAAAAGAAAAATTTTGAAAGGAAGGCTGCTGAAAGACCTGGATGAACCAGGAATGAGGAGGTTGGTAGATGCTCTTACTGCACAAGGGTGGAAGGACATGGTCCTTGAATTGGATGGCAGGCTGGCCAGGAATGAACTAATTGAGTTTATGGCAAATGCCACTGTGAAAAATGGGGTAGTCTTCAGCCTGGTGAGAGGAGTAAAAGTGGAGTTTGATGTAGTCAAACTGGGTGAGATTCTGGGCATACCTAGTGAAGGGTATGATGATTATACAAGGCAAAGATGGCCATGTCTGGAATCTCTTCCCACTGCTCTTCAAATTACTAGAAATTTTTGTGATGCTGCAACTGCTGAAGATGTACCTGAAGCCAGGTTTGTGCAGAAAAGTGAGATGAGACCTAAGCACAAGGTCTTGTTTGAATTTGTTAACAAGTGCCTGCTGCCCAGACAGGAGAGGAGGCACACTGCCAACTACATGGACCTGGTTCTTATGTAGTGCCTTGTGAGAGGAATGCAGATAAATTGGCCTCCGTTTATTGTCAAATTACTGGACAGGGTCATTAATGGCTCCAAGGCACATGCAACTCCATATGGGTTCATACTGACTACTGTGTTGGACAGGCTAAGGGTGCCTTTGAAGAAATGGGATATGGCATCAAGCAAGGAGCATTTTGGTGTTAAGACCTTATTGGCTTGTGACTATCCTGTCAATGCCATCCCAGTTGAACCTGGTTCATTTCTGAAGACACCTGTGAACAGCAAGGTTAGGGCTTTGGTTCAAGAGTGTGGAACTAAGGATGCTGAAATTGCTAGGCTTCAGGCTAGTGTTGCTGAATTGGAAGCTGAAAGAGATGGCCTTAGAGTTGAGCTAGNTGAAGCTACTTGGACAAGATAGAAGAACCAATTCCATTGTGTCTTTCTTTTATTCTAGTTCAATTGTAGTAGGTGTTTTAAAGTTGTACCTTTCCAGCTTTCATAGAAGCAATTGTATTAGGTACTTTGAGTATTCAAGTTAGAGTTAACTTGAAGGTGTCGCAACAGTTGAGGTTGTGTGCCACACTGGGATTAGAGTTTAATCCTTAGGTTTACAAGAGTTTTGTAAATGCTGTTTTAGCTCAGTGATTTTAGTGGAAGTTTGGGAAAATCCTACTGAGTAGTAGGTCGTGGTTTTTTCACCTGTTGAGCCAGGTGTTTTCCACGTAAAAATCTCTCTGTTCTTTATTTTATGTACTCTTAATTCTGCAAACAGTAGTAG
>NC_031989.1:52148701-52153379 GCF_001879085.1 Nicotiana attenuata
CTAACACCTTCCCCTCGAGGTTATTTCGAGCCCCTTACCCTAATCTCTGGGTAATGCAAACCAATCCAAGAGTTAATCGCTCTAGGTGCCCTAACGCACCATAATCCGTTAGGTGGCGACTCTTCAAATACCCAATTCCCAAAAGAAAATGAGGTATCACACCCCATGGAATTTCAAAACCCGGACCTCTCTCCGCGAGGAGGGAAAAAAGGGGGCGCGACAGCATGGCGACTCTGCTGGGGATAATTAGGCTCTTACATAACGAACTTGCCCTTATGAATTAGTTCAAGCATGCTTTATCCCGTACCCTCTTCCCTTATTTTAATTTGACCGTATGTTTTCTTCTAAGCATTCGTTGTTCTTTATTCTTGAAACTGACTTGTCTCTTTGTTTCCTTTTCCTGTAACCATCTTTCAATTATTTAAATACTGTATTTATTTTTCCTTACGTGCAAATACTTGAGTACATGTTATTAACTGCTGCATAAATCATGCTCCACATCATATTCCACTCGTGCGTATCAAATCCTATAGCAACGCTTTAATGAGTGGTTGTGCTCTTCCTATTTACTACCCTTAAATTTGGAAAGGTTTATTTGCGGTAAAACCAGTCGATCAGTGTGCAGTCCATTGTTCCGTGCCTTCCCCCTCGAGTTGTCCGCTCGAGGGTACCAGTCTAAAACCCCATAGAAACCTTACTCTGGTTAAAATTGTGCATGCATCATGGTCAAACCTAGTCGGATCAATTATGTTGTCCACATAATGATCCTTTAAGATAAGCTTTATCCAAAGTCCATCGTGTTTTTCATAATCCCAACTGACACAACCACGTTCTGTGCATTAATTTGGAGAACTAAATGCTGATATATTGATCACAAATGTACAAATAGTCGAGTTTGGTGGGGGTAAGGTCTAACCTTTTGTTTTGCAGGAGATGACTCACGAGGTCCCCAGCTTCGGTATGGTTAGCACACCCTCACTCTTGCTAGACTGGTGGAGGAATCTTCCATCAGATGACCAAATCAATGAATAGAAAGAGAGGGCCGCCAAATCTAGCGAGAAGCTTGAATATCTAGAATACAGCCTGTTGGGACTGGAAGAAAAAGTGAGGAAGAGAGTCACCGACTGCCAGAACGCTGAGGGAAACGAAGAAGGACATTTGGCAAAGGCATTCTTACTAATGAGCCTACGCGAACTGGGGGATTTGATCGATAAGAGCATTCATCCTGAAGAAAGTCCTTCCGAGACCAAATAGATTAGGTTTACTTGCTTTTCAAATGTAATAAGGCCAAGTGCCAGTAGTAATTTGTCTTTTTCTATTATCTTGGTATTGTTTTGGGATTCTTCTATTTTTACATTATGAAATGAAGCATGTATTGGCATTAAAAGGTCTCCAAATCTATTTGTCGCTAGGCCTACCTCGGGCACAACGAGGCTCCCAAATTCGGACGCGAATTTATATTTCCGCATATTTGTTTAGATCCTACAAACATTTCAGAATCCTTACTGACTTGTTTACCTTTTGTTTTGATTATTCCCATTCCCTAAGGATGGTTCACTCATACTGGCATCATCAGCATACCTAAAGGTCCTCCACATCCTCCTCTTCCAAGTGATCCTAAAAGCAAAGGAAAAATCAGAACAAATGATACAATGCAGTGCAATAATTGAGTAGGAGGAGGAGGAAGGCCTCACTATTCAGACTGTGGCGAAGGGAGCTACTCTCAGGAACTGGACCGCCACACCATCCCGAGCCCGCTGAGTCCCTGGGCAGATTGGCAGAATTTGCTTCTATAAGCCATTCTAGGCATTTAAGATTTCCCGTAATTTTTTTTTAAGTTTTACTTGTTTCAAAATAAATGCTCGATTCATCGAGTCGTACTTTGTCTGGACAATTTTCTTCAAGTTTTAATCAAATGAATTCGCTCTTTATTATTCACTACTAGCTTTACATTTTTCTTTTCTACAACATTATTATTACTTTTCCTGATGAACCAGTGACTGTGACATGTAATGAGGCAACGCAACATGAGGATAGTGATTCAGAGGAAAAGGATGAGATACCTGAGGAAATTGTCAGCAAGGTTGAAAATTTTCAAAATAAGCCTAAGTCCAATCTGGACGAGACCGAAGCGGTAAATTTGGGAGACTCCGAGATCGTCAAGGAGACCCGCATCAGCATTCACTTGTCACCAATAGAGAAAGAAGAGTAGGTCCGGCTCCTAAGAGAGTATGAGGACGTTTTCGCATGGTCATATGATGACATGACCGGTTTGAGCACGTCCATAGTGGCTCACAAGTTGCCCACTAATCCCATGTGTCCGCCAGTCAAGCGAAAGCTCCGAAAGTTCAAACCAGACATGAGCCTGAAAATCAAGGAGGAAGTTACCAAACAGATCAAAGCCAAAGTTCTCAGGGTGGTTGAGTACCCAACCTGGTTAGCCAACATTGTGCTAGTTCCGAAGAAGGATGGGAAAAGTCAGAGTATGTGTCGACTACCGGGATCTAAATAGAGCAAGCCCCAAGGACGGATTCCCATTGCCAAATATACACATCCTGATCGATAACTATGCCAAGCATGAACTCCAATCCTTTGTAGATTGCTTCGCGGGTTATCACCAGATTTGGATGGATGAAGAGGATGCAGAGAAGACAACTTTTATTACACCATGGGCTGTATATTGTTACAAGATGATGCTGTTTGGTTTGAAGAACGCTGGGGCCACTTACATGAGAGCCATGACAACCATACTCCATGATATGATACACAAAGAAATAGAGGTATGTGTGGACGATGTCATTATCAAATCCAAGAAGACCGCAGATCACATAGCAGACTTGAGGATGTTCTTTGAAAGGCTAAGGAGGTACAACTTGAAACTGAACCCCGCAAAATGTGCATTCGGGGTTCCCGCAGGAAAGCTGTTAGTTCATTGTCAATCGTTGAGGGATTGAGCTGGATCCATCTAAAGTCAAGGCAATTTAGGAGTTACCGCCACCTAAAAGAAAAAAGGATGTGATGAGCTTCCTAGGGCGTCTCAACCACATCAGCCACTTCATAGCACAATCCACAGTCATATGTGAACCCATCTTCAAGATGCTGAGGAAAGATGTTGAAACAAGCTGGACAGAGGATTGTCAGAAAGCTTTTGACAAGATCAAGGAATACCTGTCCACACCACCAGTTCTGGTCCCGCCAGAACCAGGACGACCTTTGCTACTCTATCTATCCATACTGATGGAGCCTTCAGATGTGTTTTGGGACAACATGACGAGACAGGAAGGAAGGAACATACCATATACTACTTGAGCAAGAAGTTCACACCTTATGAAGCACGATACTCTCTGCTTGAACACACTTGCTGTGCTTTAACCTGGACAGCTAAGAAACTGAGGCATTACTTCTGTGCCTACTCTACATACCTCATATCCAGGATGGATCCTCTGAAGTACATATTCCAGAAACCCATGCCGACTCGAAAGTTGGCCAAATGGCAGATACTATCAAGTGAGTTCGATATCGTTTGCGTAACTCAAAAGGCGGTCAAAGGACAAGCATTGGCAGATCACCTTGCTGAAAATCCGTGGGAGGAGAATACGAACCTTTGAAAACGTATTTTCCTAACAAAGAGGTATTATTCGTAGGTGAGGACATCACTGAAGCATATTACGGTTGGAGGATGTTTTTCGACGGAGCCGCAAACTTCAAAGGAGTGGGCGTAGGAGCAGTTTTGGTATCAGAAACGGGTCAGCACTATCCGGTATCTGCTAAACTCAGATTTACCTGCACCAACAACATGGCAGAATATGAAGCCTGCATACTAGGGCTCAACATGGCAGTCGACATGAACATTCAGGAGCTGCTGGTGATCGGTGATTCAAATTTGCTTGTGCACCAGGTACAAGGAGAATGGGCCACCGAGAATTCCAAAATATTGTCGTATCTGCACCATGTGCAGGAATTGAGAAAGAGGTTTACAAAGATAGAATTCTGACATGTGCCCAGAATTCAGTACGAGTTTGCCAACGCATTGGCCACTTTGTCATCCATGATACAACATCAAGATAAGAACTACATTGATCCCATTCCGGTGAAGATCCACAATTAGCCGGCGTATTGTGCTCATGTCGAGGAAGAAGCAGATGGAAAGCCTTGGTTCCACGACATCAAAGAATACTTATCAAAAGGAGAGTACTCGGAGCATGCAAATCACACTCAGAAACGCACACTCTGGAGACTATCAAATCACTTCTTCCACAGCAGAGGGAACTTGTATAGAAGAACTCCTGATTTGGGCCTACTAAGATGTGTTGACGCAAAGGAAGCTTCTAAGTTACTTGAGGATGTGCATGCTGGGACGTGTGGTCCCCACATGAATGGTTTCATCTTGGCTAAGAAGATACTCAGGGCAGGTTACTTCTGGATGACCATGGAGACGATTGCATTCAGTATGTCCGCAAATGCTTTCAATGTCAAGTGCATGCCGACATGATAAAAGTGCCGCCAAACGAGCTCAATGCAACAAGCTCACCTTGGCCATTCGCCGCCTGGGGAATGGATGTTATTGGTCCAATTGAGCCCACTGCTTCAAACGGGCACAGGTTTATTCTGGTCGCCATTGATTATTTCACAAATGGGTCAAGTTGCGTCTTACAAGCTGTACCAGAGGTCTGCAGAT
>NC_031989.1:52153399-52327922 GCF_001879085.1 Nicotiana attenuata
TTTTATAGTTGATTTTTCTAGGAAAAGGTATAATGCCTTAGCCTTAAAGAGGCAATTATGAGCATTAAATGACATTAAATGAAACGTTACACAATCATTCAATACTGATTCGCTAACGTATTTGACATTTAATACTGAATTTAGACTCCTTTATGCCATCAGATTCATATCTTCAATTCCTTCTGACCTCCTGACTTTAATTAAGTTAAATAGATACGAGACTCGTATCATTTGAATAGCATCTCGTGCCTATTTAACTTTCTTCTCCTCGTATCTGATATCGCCCGTGCCTCTTAACTGATCATCATGTTTTGACCATTTGACCAGTCCACGTGTCATGCCACGTCACCTTCAATATAAATTCAGTTTTTTCCCTATACAGATAGTCCCCCCACTTTCCATTTATTTATCAATTAAATATTTGGGAAGTGGATCTTCATTAAAAAGGGAATTTTTGCCATAATCAATGCTATGACAATGTCGACGCTTCAATTGTCTCTTCTATTTAATGCACCATATACGTGTCACCTTCTCATTAGTTCTGCGATATTGCAGCCTTTTTCTGAGGCTTCTTTAACTCCACTATTCACAAAGTGATAGTTGCCTTTATTATAGGCTTTCCATCATTACACTTCTTAATTATCGACGGTTGAGTTTATATATAAACTTGCCCCCTTTTTCCTTTGTCTTCTTCTTCACAAGCTTTTTACCAAATTTCTTGCTATTTACTCTCGTTCACTTCTTCTTCATTTCATACCTTCTATTCATATCTTCTCACTATGTCGTCTTCAAATCTTAACCCTAAAAGAGTCCCAATTCTTGATAGTTTCCCCAATGCTCCTGCTAGACATAGAAGAGGTAGAGGAGGTGTGCTTCGTGGTACAGGGTCAGTTCGTGGTGGTACCTCTGGTTCCATCACTCCCTCTTCTAGTTCTGGCAATATCTCTAGAGGCTCTCTTTCTAACAGATCCTCTTCTAAGGGCAAAGAACCTTCTGAGTCTAACCAAGAGCCTCTGGTTGAAGAAATTGTGCCAACGGATTTATCTTTCGAACTCCTGAGTTTATAAAATAAATTGCTTGTCTTCTGCATATTCACATAGGCATCCTGCCTCAGGATACTGTTTAATAAAGAGCCCTTAATTGTGCTTGAGTCGTGCTGTTTTTGTGCCTTATTTGAGGAGGAAACTTTGAGCCTCTAATTGCTCCTTTTATCTTATGTGCTAAAAGTCCTAATTATTTTGCCTGTCGCCTTAGAATTTTCACCTTTAAAACCATAGGGGTTTGTCTAGAACCACCTATAGGTAGAGGTCCTAAATCCCTCCAGGAGCATTAAGAAGGGACGGGTAACATCATGCACTAGAGATCGCTGACCAAACACTCGCTTTGCATGACCTCTAAGGGGATGGAAAGGGTAGATATGGGATATGATGACTACGCGCTAATGTCACGTGTAGCTCCTCATCGAGAAGTGTTTACCGGACATTATGTGGGATGATCCTATCGGCTAACCAACCTAGGACCCCTCTCTCCCAAATCATCTTTACCTGAAGTCTTTTACTTCCCCCTTTTTACGCACACAACTTGTTTAAATTCTTGTCTTATTATTTGAGTTATACAATGTCCAACATGCTCTACTTGCAATTATTTGCTTCAACTGTTTATTTTGTTAATGGACTAATTTGTGAATATAAGTTCGGCCGGGACCCACAGTTGTGGACCAAGAGGGGTGCCTAACACCTTCCCCTCGAGGTTATTTCGAGCCCTTACCCTAATCTCTGGTAATGCAAACCAATCCAAGAGTTAATCGCTCTAGGTGCCCTAACGCACCATAATCCGTTAGGTGGCGACTCTTCAAATACCCAATTCCCAAAAGAAAATGAGGTATCACACCCCATGGAATTTCAAAACCCGGACCTCTCTCCGCGAGGAGGGAAAAAAGGGGGCGCGACAGCATGGCGACTCTGCTGGGGATAATTAGGCTCTTACATAACGAACTTGCCCTTATGAATTAGTTCAAGCATGCTTTATCCCGTACCCTCTTCCCTTATTTTAATTTGACCGTATGTTTTCTTCTAAGCATTCGTTGTTCTTTATTCTTGAAACTGACTTGTCTCTTTGTTTCCTTTTCCTGTAACCATCTTTCAATTATTTAAATACTGTATTTATTTTTCCTTACGTGCAAATACTTGAGTACATGTTATTAACTGCTGCATAAATCATGCTCCACATCATATTCCACTCGTGCGTATCAAATCCTATAGCAACGCTTTAATGAGTGGTTGTGCTCTTCCTATTTACTACCCTTAAATTTGGAAAGGTTTATTTGCGGTAAAACCAGTCGATCAGTGTGCAGTCCATTGTTCCGTGCCTTCCCCCTCGAGTTGTCCGCTCGAGGGTACCAGTCTAAAACCCCATAGAAACCTTACTCTGGTTAAAATTGTGCATGCATCATGGTCAAACCTAGTCGGATCAATTATGTTGTCCACATAATGATCCTTTAAGATAAGCTTTATCCAAAGTCCATCGTGTTTTTCATAATCCCAACTGACACAACCACGTTCTGTGCATTAATTTGGAGAACTAAATGCTGATATATTGATCACAAATGTACAAATAGTCGAGTTTGGTGGGGGTAAGGTCTAACCTTTTGTTTTGCTAGGAGATGACTCACGAGGTCCCCAGCTTCGGTATGGTTAGCACACCCTCACTCTTGCTAGACTGGTGGAGGAATNCTTGCACGAGGCTAATCCTTGCCTCCCTATTTGCATGAGTCTAATCCCTGACTCCATCCTGCATGAGGCTAATCCTTGCCTCCCTATTTGCATGAGTCTAATCCTTGACTCCATCCTGCATGAGGCTAATCCTTGCCTCCCTATTTGCATGAGTCTAATCCTTGACTCCATATTGCATGAGGCTAATCCTTGCCTCCCTATTTGCATGAGTCTAATCCTTGACTCCATCTTGCACGAGGCTAATCCTTGCCTCCTATTTGCATGAGTCTAATCCTTGACTTCATCCTGCATGAGGCTAATCCTTGCCTCCTATTTGCATGAGTCTAATCCCTGACTCCATCCTACATGAGGCTAATACTTGCCTCCCTATTTGCATGAGTCTAATCCTTAACTCCATCCTGCATGAGGCTAATCCTTGCCTCCCTATTTCGCATGAGTCTAATCCTTGACTCCATGAGGCTAATCCCTGCCTCTGTATTTGCACGAGGCTAATCCTTGCCTCGCCGTCTGCATGGAACCAAGCAATGTCCCTCGTTGCACAAATATTGCTATATTTTTAGTACTATTTATTTGCTTTTCGATCGGGCTAAGCTCTGCCCTCCATTTCAAAAGACTAAGCCTTGTCTTGTTAACATCATACTATTGCACGTCATGGGCTGAAATATCGCCAACCTATCCAAAGGCGTCATAGTCTAAGGGCATCATCCTCATAGCCGAAAGACACCATGCCATGGCTTGAGGATCTCTCAAAGTTTGCATATCATTATTCAAAGGCGTCATGGTTCGGAGGCACCATCCTCATGGCCCGAGAAAACATTTCATGGCCTGCGAATCCCTCATTAAACAATTCATGGCCCAGGACGTCATGGTCTAAGGACGTCATTTAACCGTGCAAAGACAACCTTCATGGTCCAAAGGGAATTTGCATCATGTTTAAATTTTTGCAAATACATGTTTCGTAGCATCTTTCATCTGCAGGTAACCAGTAAGCAACCGCTGTCCTAGAAAGAGCAATCCCGCTCTAGTTCCCTCAACCGTCCCAAGTTTTAACCGCTCACCGTAGCCGCTTCCGCATCGCGTGTCCGTTCTTGCATTAATTTCATCGGCATATTCCATAGATGAATCCAGAACTACACATGGCCTGATTCCTGTAAAACCAGGGATATGCATGCAACTAGAAAACCGGAGTCCGGCCTCCGTCTTTCAAAACATCCCATCCGGTCAAAGTTGGCTATCATTTCTTTACCCAGAAACTCTTTCATCCTTCCGGGTAAAGAGGGGCAGCTGTTGATACCCAATTTTTCCCTATATTTTTTATATATGCATAAATACCTTCAAAATAACATATATATGCATATATAAGCATGCACAAGGTTTTTATAATTTTCCCCATAATTTTTAAGGATTTAAATTGATTTATCTCCTTCCCTTTTATTCATAAAGTCCTCAATAATTATCCCTCAAATTATTGTTGTGATGATTAAGTCATTTAATTTCTATATTTATGCCAAAATATGGTTAAAATATTTTTGCGCATTTTTATAATTGCATTTTGTATTTTTAAAGCTAAATTGCATATAATTGCAATAATAGCCCCACTAATGTATAATTACATTTATATGCGTAAAATTGATCTCCTATATTTTAGAATGTTAAATATCTATTTTAAATCATTTTAGTACACAAAATTATTTTTCAGAAATTGTTCATTATTTATTATAAATTATATAGGGGAAAGTGGCTATTTAAAATGTAGCCAGATTTGCATTTCAATTTTAGCCCAATTTAAACCCAACCCCAACCCAATTTCATATTAAAAACACCTGACCCAAACCCTGAACCCCGCCTAACCGACCTAGCACCAATTAAATCCTGGCCGTTGATCTGAGAGATCAACGGCCTGTATTAATCCTTTCCTTTTTTAATTCCAACGACCCCTAACCCTATCTCATTTTCAAATCCGCCTCTGTATTCTCTCATCTCTCAACCACTCAACCTAACCCTAGCTCTTCTCAACCGTCGACCTTCTTCTCCGGTCTTCTCCGGTGATCTCCCTTCAACTCCTAAGCCTCCAATGGTTCCTCTATTTCCATGCTCACCTTCTCTGAGATCTTCAAGGGCCCTAGGCCACGCCGACTTGCATCTAGGGTTTGCTATTTGGCTGTTCTTGGCCACTTTAGTGTGGTTTCAAGCGAAATCATGCTGTATTTGGCACGATCCTTGAGATTTTAAACATGTTCTTTCATCTCTACTTGGGTTTCTTCTGAAAACCCTAATTTTTGCTTACATCTCCTAGATCTGTACAATTTTTCAAACGATTCGAGTCTGTTTCTTTGATGTTTTACACTGTTCTTGAATCCTTTTTACAAGAATCATCGATTTCAAAGTGTTTCACCCTCTTCTAAAATTAGGGTTTTCGGAACTTCTTCTAAGACTTCGTTTAAATCGATTCTTTATGTTTAAACTTCTATCGCCCGCATACTTCGACTGATTCTATAATTTTACTACCTCTTCAACTTGCCTATGTTGAAAACCCTGATTTCTTAGTTCTAATCTTGGGTTTTTGAGTTTTGCTGTGATAAAGTGTTCGTTAATCTATATGTTTCTGTGATTCTGTGATTTTACCCTATGATTGCTTGTTAAGGTTCCTAATTATGGCTATCCCTGCCTATTGTGTGATTTTACCCTATTTTGTTCATCAATGTTCCTGATTCTCCACTTCTCATGCCTGTATCATGCTTATTCTACTAATTCAGACTATGCTCTACATGAATCCCTAATTTATATATGATTTTTGTCCTACTCGACCTCTTAGAGTTCTGGTTTTTGCTTACTATGTGCTTGTTCTTATAAAGCTGTGCTAAATCAGTGCTATTTACTACTTTTGAATCCTTGAATCTTTATGATTGATCTTTCACTAATTTCGCATGATATCTCTACTGATTTTTAACCTTGTAAATATTTTTTGACCTTATTCTACGGCCAATAATGCTATTAATTGATTTCGTAAGTCTTTCCTTGATTGAAATATGCTGAACCTAGCCTCTATTGCATGTGTGTACTTGTACTATGCGGAAAATATTTCCTTATTTGTTATGCCCAGCCTTATACCATTTCCTTCCTTATTTGCCACATATTTATTACCGTTTGAAGTTGACTCCTCAATTAAAGGAGTACTTACCATGATTTCGTGACCGATTGATTCTGAGTCCCCATAATTACTGATGAACTTTGATTTTTACCTTATTTGATACCTGCTTTCAAACTATATGTACACACTCTTTCATTAACACAAAACACGAACACTTTGGTTCAAAAGATCTCTCTCTCACACTTAAAACTTTCTGCTCTTTCTTTGTGCTACTTGCTCTTATTCCGAGTTAGCTGGCTGCAAGCCAAGGCTAACTACTGTGCTCTCCTGCTCCTTCACTTTTGCTTACTGTCCTCTTTACTGGTATGTTCTAGTTTCAATTAAAGTTTCAACAACAACATGGTTCTTTTATTTCTTCGGTTCATCTTGTTTCTAGTTTGCTTCTACTTATGGTTTTTCTGTGAAACTTGCAGTTAATGTGATTACATAATTAGCATATTATGAACCTCCTTCCTTAGGATCGGTATGAGCATGTTCCCCCTTTATGTAGTATGTTTTTGCACTATCTGGTTTATGGTATGAATCCCCTCTATGTAGTCTACACTCTTGGCTTGTATGGTTTTGGAATTGGTCTTAAATCATTTGGATCCTACTAAACCCCCTTAAGTATTGCTGGTTCTGTGACTGTGCTTGATCAGTTGTGTTTGAGCATGTCAGTACCACTTCCTAAGACCTTGGCTGGTTCTGTGTTTACAATCATGTGTTCTATGTGTGCCCAATCCCTATCACCCCTGTATGTAAGTTTGTTCTTTATGTCTGGTTCTGTGACTGTGCCAGGTCAGCTGTTTCTGAGCATATCTATACCAACTCTTAGACCTTTGCTTGATTATGTGTTTACAATCAGGTGTTCCATGTATCCCCAGATCCCTTGACCCCTGTTTGTGACTACTGAACTTGCTTTGGTTCTGTGACTCCTGGCTGTGTATGAAGCTATCTTAAAGGTGTTGTGTTTGGACTTTTGTTCCCTACTCCAATCTCTTTCCAAACTGTCTCTGTTGTTTTTACTGAATTATTTTCAAACAAACTTCCTTTTAATACAGTTTTTTCCATTAAAACCCTTCAACTTGTGTCAAGCACTTTCACTTTACTCCTAAGTCAATAAGTTCCGCCCCTCTAGTATGTGTACTGCCTTGGGATCCCCTTGAGAACCCTCTGAACTCTGGCATGCTAAGGCTGGCCCCTTCCACACTGCACTTATTCATTTTGGTAACCAAGTCTAGGTGTAAGCACTGCCCGGGATCCTTGAGATCCTTAGGAAACTTTGATGCACCTAGACTATGACATTGTCTATGGGATTGAGGCATTTGAGGCTATTGGAGGCTTTGGAAACCTGGGCCTAATTGAAGGCTCCCTATAGAATAACTTCTTATTTTCTTATTTATTTTGTAATTCATTCATATGGTCTGTAATAATATGTAAACGAATATTGGGGAAATTAGTGAAAATGGGTGGGTATTTACATGTTGGTGGGATAATACGGGTAGAAACCATGCCTATAAGACTGTACATTTTGATATGATCGCCTTACTAAGTAGAAAACATGCCTATAGGATTTTCACATCTTGTCATATTTGTCTCACCATGTTAGAAATCATGCCTATAGGTTTCAAGTGATTCATAATAGAAATCATGATTATAAGTCTTAAAATCAGTTTCACAAGTAGATGCCATGCCAATAGGATAATTTAACCTAGCCTCTGTTATAATAAGTGTTTACATGTTTTTCATGCCTGCAAAGTTTCTGAAATCAGTGTTAAACAACTAGATATCATGCCTACAAGGAATGCCACCAGAAATTCTGCCTGTCAATCTAAACTAGTTTAAATCAATCCAGTCTACATTCAGTCCACTTCGAAACTGGTCTAATTAATGGTTTATTTTTTTCTGAAACGAGTTCTTTCGAAACTACTTTAATCAATCAATAGACAGCATGCCTATATGGATTAAAAGTCCGTTTTAAACCTGCATTGTTTCACCTTAAAATGTATTCATCAGTATTCCGCGTATAGGCAAGCCTGTAGGGTGTTTTCAAAACTTGCAATCCTGAAACTATTTTTTGTGACTTAATGTATTTTCTGATCCTAACAGGCTTTAAAAAACCAATAGGTAACTGCTAGGGTCATTACTCCTGAGTTTATAAAATAAATTGCTTGTCTTCTACATATTCACCTAGACATCCTGCCTCTGGATACTGTTTAATAAAAAGCCCTTAATTGTGCTTGAGTCGTGCTGTTTATGTGCCTTATTTGAAGAGGAAACTTTGAGCCTTTAATTTCTCCTTTTATCTTATGTGCTAAAAGTCCTAATTGTTTTGACTGTCGCCATAGAATTTTCACCTTTAAAACCTTAGGGGTCTGTCTAGAACCATCTAAAGGTAGAGGTCCTAGATCCCTCCAGGACCATTAAGAAGGGACGGGTAACAACACGCACTAGAGATCGCTGACCAAACACTCTCTTTGCATGACCACTAAGGGGATGGGAAGGGTAGATATGGGATATGATGACTACGCGCTAATGTCACGTGTAGCCCCTCATCGAGGAGTGTTTACCGGACATTGTGTGGGATGATCCAATAGGCTAACCATCCTAGAACCCCTCTCTCCCAAATCATCTTTACCTGAAGTCTTTTACTTCCCCCTTTTTTACGCACACAACTTGTTTAAATTCTTATCTTATTATTTGAGCTATACAATGCCCAACATGCTCTACTTGCAATTATTTGCTTCAACTGTTTATTTTGTTAATGGACTAATTTGTGAATATATGTTCGGCCGGGACCCACAATTGTGGACCAAGAGGGGTGCCTAACACCTTCCCCTCGAGGTTATTTCGAGCCCTGACCGTAATCTCTTGTAATGCAAACCAATCCAAGAGTTAATCGCTCTAGGTGCCCTAACACACCATAATCCATTAGGTGGCGACTCTTCAAATACCCAATTCCCAAAAGGAAATGAGTTATCACACCCCATGGAATGTCGAAACCTGGACCTCTCTTCGCGAGGAGGGGAAAAAGGGGGCGCGAGAAATATTACCCCCGGTAGAAGATTATCCATACCGGGTATAATAAGCTTATCCTTTCGATACTCCGTTATGGATAAACATTACCCCCGGTAGAAGATTATCCATTCCGGGTACAATAAACTTATCCTTTTGATACTCCGTTATGGATAAACATTACTCCCGGTAGAAGATTATCCATACCAGGTACAATGAGCTTATTCTTTCAGTACTCCGTTATGGATAAACATTACCCCCAGTAGAAGATTATCTATACCTGGTACAATGAGCTTATCCTTTCAGTACTCCGTAGTGGATAAACATTACTCTTAGTAGAAGATTATCCATATCTGGTATAGTAGCATCTTACACAGCAGCTTGCAGTAGCAGCTTACACAGCAACTTCCTTTCTTCTATAAATAGAAGAGATTTCAGTTCATTATGTGCATCAGTTTGAATTCGAATAATACATCAGTTTCTCTCTATACTTGTCTTACTTTACAGTCTTTATTTTATAACACGTTATCAGCACGAGACTCTGCCATCTCGAGCAAATACTTTGAAATAATCTGAGGTACAAACTTTCTTTTTCTATATAATGTCAAATCTTTCTAAACTTGAATTTGTAGCCCTGGATATATCGGGAAAAAGCTACATGTCTTGGGTGCTTGATGCTGAAATTCATCTTGACGATGGGTCTGACAGACACCATCAAGGATAAAAATCAGGCATCAAATCAAGACCGTGCCAAAGCAATGATATTCCTACGCCATCACCTTGATGAGGGCCTAAAAATGGAATATCTTAATATTAAAGATCCAATCATACCGTGGAATAATTTGAAAGATAGATATGACCACCTGAAGATGGTCGTTCTTCCACAGGCACGTTATGATTGGACTCATCTAAGGCTACAGGATTTTAAATCTATCAGTGAGTGTAATTCTTCTATGTTCAGAATTATTTCCCAATTGAAATTATGTGGTGATAATATTACTAATCATGATATGTTGGAGAAAACTTTCACCACTTTTCATGCCTCGAATATGCTCCTACAGCAGCAATATCGAGAGATGGGATTCAAAAGGTATTCTGAACTTATCTCACATCTTCTTGTAGCCAAGCAACATAATGGGATATTAATGAAAAATCATGAAAGCCGACCTACTGGTTGTTGTCCATTCCCTGAAGTGAATGAGACGAACTTCCACCAAGCTAAGCGTGGAGGAGGTCGTGGCCCCAGTCGTTGTCATGGCCGTGGTCGGGGAAGAAATTTTAATCATGGTAATAATAATGCACCAAAGAACCCTCCTCGCCACCAGCAGTGGAAAAGGAAGGAACAAAAGCATGAAGCGGTGCAAGCATCAAATGCAGAAAATGCATGCTATAGATGTGGAGGAAAATGGCACTGGTCACGTACTTGTCGTATGCCAAAGCACCTGGTTGAGCTTTATCAAGCCTCCCTAAAGAAGACTGAGAAAAATGCTGAAGCAAATTTTATTTCTGAAGATAATTTAGACTTCATGCATTTAGATGTAGCTGATTACCTTGCACTCCCAGATGGAGAAACAAGTCATGTGATCAGTGGTGAATCTGTAGAAATGTAAATATTTTAATTTTTGTTGTTTGTAATAGATAGTATGGTTATGTAATTATTGTGCATAAAGAAAAATTATGATTTGATAATGATGTTTACTATAATATGTATTATTTATGTCATTTTGAAGAATATGGATAACATTATTAGATCAACTTAAACTCTAGCAGAGTTTGCAAGAAATATACAACCACCAGAAGTGGTTATATTTCGTATATCTCATTATAATTGTATTTTGTTAACCACCAGAAGTGGTATATGCCTATGATCACCAGAAGTGATAATTTAGGCTTTCTATGGTTACAATTGAAGATAAGCTACATAAATATTCTCTATATTAAATGTACGCCTCGGTTTGCTCCTGAAGTAGTAAATATTTTAAAAGGTTGAGGCATCACAATTTGATGTGATTAATGCGCATTCAGATAATTATGTTCGATTTTCCTGAAGGATGAGAACTTTTGATAATATTAATCCATTCCCTGAAGTGAATGTGACAATATTAATAAATCTGGTAAATATGAACGCGCTCTTGATGTAAATATATTACAATTCACCTCCAGAAGAGGTAATATAATTGAGAGAATATATACTCAATATTTCGTATTTTAAATTTGCTCCTAAAGAAGTAATACAATTGAAATTGCCTCCTGAAGTAGGAAAATATTATGCAGAGGAGTTTTCTTGTGCTTAAACAATTATTTATTTGATTGTGATTTTCTCTTATGATACCAGAAGTGTCTGAGCAATATTTGATAGTACAAAATGTATCAACAACTCCTGAAGAGCTAACTGTTTGCCTAGAAGACACATGACACCAGTAGTGTCCGATAAATATTAGATTGTGGATAATAAATAAAGGCTCTCGAAGAGCTTATTTACTAATATGTCATTCATATTATATGATTATGGTAAAAAATATGTTGTAGTAAACCCAAAGTTTACTAAAATAAATGGCTATCATATTGAGACTATAAATGATTGGAAAATTAAAAATCTTCATGTTTCCACAATCATAGGGGGTAAAATAATATGTATATGAGAAGTTACCCGCCTTATTCTTCGATTTGTACTACATCATGTATCACAGTAAACCAGAAGTTTACTAATACAAAAGTAGCCACAGTAAATCAGAAGTTTACTAATGCAAAAGTTTATGTCATAGTAAACCAGAAGTTTACTAAGAGATAGCACATGTCATGATAAACTTGAAGTTTTCATTTGCCATTTTTAAATGAGCTATTTGAGAATGTAGATAAGCATATACTGAAGAACTAGAAGATTCTTCAAGAATTCTCCTATGTTGCTTGTTCTCATAATAAATTGATTATACCAGCTAAAGTTGGGACTAAGACCCCTGATTCTGAAATATATAAAAGGTGAATATGGGCCCATTCACCTATCATGTGAACCACTTATAGATGCATATATAAGATGGTTACATGTATGTTTATTGTCAACCTGCAGTTTGGCATTTGAAATTGCTTTTCTCACTTAAGAGCATAATTTTCAGATTATGAAATCAAGACAGTTCATCTTGATAATGCTGGTTTATATACAAGCTAGTTTAGCAGTGAATACCTCCTATTAATGGCTAAACTATTGTTTATGAGAACAAAACTTCATGTGTTGGTCTAAGATTTTCTAAATTGCATATAGCAGCACTTGTATGCATCAGACCAACAATATATGATAAGTCCTCCCCTCACAATTGGTTTAGGATCAGAAACCAAATATTTTACTATCTTTTGATGTGTGGTATATGATTAATTTCTCTACCACAATGCACAAAGATATGTTTCCCAAAGAAGATTGGGGATATATGTTAGTTTTTCTAACATTTAGGGAATGGAATAAATAGCTGAAAAATATGCTACATGAATCGAATTATCATTAATATGATCCTCACTTAGAAGATAATTCAAGTCAAATGCCAGAAGCATTTGCTGATCCAAAATCAAATATCATATTTCAGCTGCAAATGCTCCTAAAATTTAAAGTCCTTGAAGGATAGAGTTTACTGTACGCATGAAGCGTGGTAGACCAATCGGTTCCAAAGGCAACAATCCTTGAAAAATGATAAGGAGCTAATGATCAAAATGATCATAATGAGGAGGAAATGAGCTCTAGAAGAGCCCACGACATAACATTTCATGAAACTCCAGAAGAAGCTGAGGTACCTGAAAATAAAGAAAGTGATGAAATCTAAACAAGTTATGTCGCTTATGAACCGATACAAAATGATCGTCGACGATATATCTGATACAATATAGTGCACAATACTGTGAAATGTTGTGAGGATCGGACCAGTGGTCCAGACACCTGAAGATGTCATGCCATTTAAATGCGAGTCATAACCTATATGACTCATTTGATTAAATCTCTATAAAGATCCCTGAAGGATTTCAAATGCCTAAAGCATATAGTTCAAAGTCTCGAGAAATGTACTCGATCAAATTATAAAGATCTTTGTACGGTTTAAATCATCTGGGCGCATGTGATATAATCGCCTCAGTGAATATTTGCTGAAAGAAAGTTACATAAATGATGTTATTTGTCCATGTATTTTTATAAAGAAAATGTCATTAGAATTTGTTACAATTGCTGTTTATGTTGATGACATAGATCTTGTTGGAACTCCAGAAGAGCTCCAAAGGCAATTGAATATGTTAAGAAAGAATTTGAGATGAAAGATCTTGGAAAAATAAAAAATTATCTTGGTTTGCAAATTGAATATTTAGCAGACTAGATCTTTATCCATCAATTTGCCTGTACAGAAAGGGTCTTCAAACGCTTTTACATGGACAAAGCGCACACATTAAGTACACCAATGGGTATTCGATCACTTGAAGTGAATAAGGATCCGTTCCGACCTCCAGAAGAGGATGAGGAACTCCTTGGTCCTAAAATACTCTATCTCAGTGCAATTGCTATGCACTTATGTATCTTGCTAATGCTAACAAAGGTGGTGCAGATCGTATTGGTTATGCAGATACAAGATTAGAATGCAGAGACTCAAATATTTGAATCAAGGTTTTCATCAGGGGGAGTAAAATACGCGATGCACTCTTTTTTCCTTACTAAGGTTTTTTCCCACAGGGTTTTCCTTATAAGGTTTTTAATGAGGCACCTAGCAATGCGTAATACTAAATATGTGTACTCTTTTTCCTTCACTAGAATTTTTTCCCACGGGGTTTTTCCTAGTAAGGTTTTAATGAGGCACATTATCTTTTAATGAACATCCAAGGGGGAGTGTTATAAATATATTATGGATGTTCATTTAGTACTCCGTTGTAAATAAGCTTCCCGAAGAAGCTTATCCATATGGGACTCCGCCGTAAATATGTTTATCTATTTAGTACTCTATTGGAAATAAGCCTCCTAAAGAAGCTTATCACTTCGGTACCGGTTATGGATAAACATTACTCCCGGTGGAAGATTATCCATATCGGGTATAATAAGCTTATCCTTTCGATACTCCCTTATGGATAAACATTACCCCCGGTAGAAGATTATCCATACCGGGTATAATAAGCTTATCCTTTCGATATTCCGTTATGGATAAACATTACTCCCGATAGAGGATTATCCATACCGGGTACAATGAGCTTATTCTTTCAGTACTCCGTTATGGATAAACATTACCCCTAGTAGAAGATTATCTATACCTGGTACAATGAGCTTATCCTTTTAGTACTCCGTTATGGATAAACATTACTCTCAGTAGAAGATTATCCATATCTGGTATAGTAGGAGCTTACACAGCAGCTTGCAGTAGCAGCTTACACAACAGCTTCCTTTCTTCTATAAATAGAAGATATTTCAGTTCATTATGTACATCAGTTTGAATTCGAATAATATATCAGTTTCTCTCTATAAGCATCCATGAGAATGGTTATAAGTGCACTTGCCCCATCATTATAAGGTGAATCCGACCCGTTATCCATAACCGCTTGATTTCCAACCCGAATCGACCCGAATCAACGGCCATACATCGGCTAAAACCCTAAACCCTGCTCCAACTCTACACTTAGGGGAAAAAAGCAATATAATCCTCTGCTCTTTTCTGATTTGGGTTTCTGAAAATACAATTAGGTAAAAGAGAATGGAGCAAAGATTAGCAAATACATGGCGAATGACAGTGAATGAGAAAAAGTTCATAGAATCTGCATTGGAATCTGAACTGAGAATAGACGGTCGCCGTCCCTTTGATTATCGGAGGCTTACAATCAAGTTCGGTAGGTAAGAATCTGGAATTCAATATCGTTTTTTACCTTGACTTTTAGAATTAAAAAAAACTATGCTTTAATCCAAAATCAGTCTATATGAATCCTCTACATTAAGAGAATTTGCTGTAGTTCATCAAATTGTACTCTAGCCATTAAGCTGCTGTAAATATGTACCTTTGCTGGTGGGAGTTAGTCAGGTGCGCGCCAGCTGGCCCTACACCACAGTCAATGTTTAATTTTTTTTGCTTTAATCCAAACGACTTTTTTTTTTTTTTTTTTTGTAGAATTAGGTAGGTGCGGGCAAGCTGGCCCAAACACCACATTTTTTTTGTTGCTTTAATCCAAAATTAGTTGAAGTCAGCTATTTGAATCCTCTATATTAAGAGGATTTGCTGTAGTTCATCAATTTTTACTCCAGCCATTAAGCTAAATACAGTCAAACCTCTCTATAACAACCTCGTTTGTTCCAGATATTTTTGGATGTTATAGCGAATTGCTGTTATAGAATACATATATTATAACAGAATATGAAATTTGGTTCCGAAAAAATATGCTTTTATAGTGGAGTGCTGTTATACAAGGATGCTGCTGTTGTAGAGAGGTCTAACTGTATACACATAAATTGCTCTGTTGAGGTATCTGATGGGAGGTAGCAGGTATCACATAGAATTAGTCAGGTGCCGCTGGATGCCCCGGATACCGCTGTTAAAAAAATTGCTTTAATCCAATATTGTTGAAGTCGGGTATATGAATCCTCTATATTAAGTTTTAGTTCGTCAATTTTTACTCTAGCCATTGAGCTATAGTAACCGTCCTTTATTCGACTAGGGAATTGCTTTTTGAGGTACCTCTGCAGGTGGGAGGTAGCCGGTATTCCGTAGAGTTAGTTGAGGTACGCGCAAGCTAGCCCGGACACATGTGGAATTTGAGATGGATACTGGACATAGTATGTGGAGGTATTGAAACAGAAACTATCAGTGAGTGTAGTCTTCTGTTTGTTTGGTTGTCACTTTGTAACACATTTGGAGAGATAGAACTTTAATGTTAGAGAAGAAGACTCCTTACGGATATATCTATCACAGTTGTAGGTTTTATGTTATGGGCTGCTTTTGAAACTTTTAACCTCTTCTTATCATACGTTACGTTCATTTCAAATGATTTGACTAATCCCATGGATTAAAGTTCTTTCCTTATCCCCAATTGTTATTTATTGTACCTCTCAGTGTCACGCTTCCAGTATAACTTTTATATCGCACATGTTTGGCATATTATGGTATAAGGAGAAAAATTTAGCTATGTATGCTCGTGCAATTCATATAAGAACTTGTGTTATAAGTGCTAAGAGTTATTGATTTGCAGAGAAGATGGCTCGTCGGAAGTTCAACTGGGGCAAACTCATGTTATGGGCTTTGTTACGTCGCAACTAGTGCAACCTTATCGAGATCGACCAAACGAAGGAACCCTTTCAGTATTTACTGAGTTTTCCCCAATGGCTGATCCTTCATTTGAGGCAGGCCGTCCTTCAGAGTATGCTGTGGAGCTGGGTCGCATAATTGACAGAGGGTTAAGGTAACATTTCCTTTACTATTCTCTCCAAGAAGCATATGTCTTCCTCCGACAAGAGAATGTTACGCATCGAGAAATATATTATGATATATATATGGTCTTTTTAAAAAAACTAAAAGATGTATATTTTACAAGAAAAAGGTTTTACTATCCCATGGAGAGATATAGTATTTCTTTGTCTCGCGGTTGAGAAGTGCTTATAACTTTTGAGCACTGCTGCTTCTTTTCCATTATAGTAGTACTTGTTTGCTTTTTGAGCTTTTGCATTAGATCTTTTTGAAGGTATCATGTATTGTTATTTGTCTGTAGAAAGCGGACAATAAAGCTCACTTGCTTTGTTTTGCCGAGATAAGTACATAATTTGAAGAAAAGACATTGTTGTCTTTGGTTAAGTCTTCTTTTATGCTGATGCCTAAATGCAGGGAAAGCAGAGCTGTGGACACTGAATCACTCTGTGTTGTGGCTGGGAAGTGGGTTTGGTCAATTCGTATAGATCTCCATATTTTGGACAATGGAGGGTGAGTTGCAGTGGTTTATAATTGGGCCCAGTTAAGTGCCCATCTACGTCTCCATCTGAAGTTATGAAACTAATTATGTGATTTCTACAAGTGCAGTAATCTTGTTGATGCTTCCAATGTTGCTGCTTTAGCTGCTCTTTTGACATTTCGGAGGCCTGAATGTACACTAGGAGGAGATGACAGGCAGGAAGTGATACTGCATCCGCCCGAGGTCCCCTTTCTTGCTTATTTCCCTCAAAAATTTTTGAGGTTGCATTAAGTAATATTTCTTTGGACATAATCATCCGTTAAACCAATTCTTCAAAAGAAAATGTTTTGTCAAACAACTACCTTAGAGTCGTACATTTCCCTATATGTTCTTCCTTTATTGAGATTTCCTATCTGAGCGCTTGCCTTTGTCATGTTTAAGAATATCATTCTGTTATGTTGTAAATATAATCATAGTTACTTACCATTTCANATAAATAAATAATAATAATCACGGTGTCTTAACTTACTCTCGGCCCCCCCCCCTACCCCCCCCCCTACCCCCCCCCCCCCCCCCCCACAAAGAAAAAAACATATTATGGTGTGCTATGGTTTTCTTTATTAGCTTGTCAAAATTTGGAAGCTCTTAGTTCTGAAATAGTTTCTGCATTTTTTTTGCTGCTTTTTTTATTTTAATTGTTTTTCTAGTTTTTGCTTTAGCCTTCACCTACTCCCCCCGCCTTTTTATGTTGCTCGTCCAGAGTAATTCACTGACTCGTACATTATTCCGTATCTGCTTGTAATGGGAAATGTTCTATTTTGTTGCTATTACTTGATGTGTTTGAAATGTTTGTTAGAAAATGTTACATGTTGAGTTATTTGAGTGCTTCTTGAATTTTGGCAGGTGAGGGAGCCACTTCCTTTGATTATACACCATTTACCTATAGCAGTAACTTTTGCATTTATTGGAGACGAGAATTTGGTATGCAACTGTTAAAATTTCCTCTTTTAATTGTTTTATGCTGTTTAATTGCATGGTATTAAAAAATCAAATGCAAACTTCTTCTAATCTAACTAGTATTGGTAGGTTATAGATCCAACACATCATGAAGAAGCTGTTATGGGAGGAAGAATGTCCATCACCCTGAATACAAATGGCGAAGTCTGTGCATTTCAAAAGCCTGGAGGACAGGGTACCATGCAAAGTGTTGTCATGCAGTGTCTACGCATAGCCTCAGTGAAGGCCGGAGATATAACTAGCAAAATTAAAACCGCTGTAAGTATATGGTAGTGCAGACTAACTTTCAAGTGCTACTGGAGTCTGGTTCTGTAATCTTCATGCCTTTTCTGCTGAATGATGACTTTTTAAATCCCCTTTCTTTTCCCAATTAGAGCTACTATTGGTCTATCTTTCTGCTTTGCCCATGCCGCTACCATGTGCCACTTCATTTTCTCTGAGACTATCAAGAACTTACACTTAAATTGGTGAAAATATCTTTGTTATAATTTACTATATTTTGGTTTATTTGGAATTGCATAAATTTGGCTTTGGATTTGGATGAAAGCTCTGTGAAGAAGAAGGCAATTCAATCTTGTTTCTCTTTTTGTTTTTTATTTTATTTTTTCTGAAATTGAGTCAAAAAATAAAAAATATTCAAGTTAGTATTATCATGAATGGCGAAAGTATGATTTAGTTTGTTACATGTTGGATGCATTTATGAGTTGGGATAAGTTTGTGTTGACCAACCTGTACAAGTGGTTGGTAGATTGATGCCTAATAGGTTGGAATGTATTCTTTTTGTAGGTTGAATCTTACAACACAGAGAGAGCTCTCAAAATGGTCAAGCGACATGCAAATATTAATGCAGTTGATGTCAACGAACCAGGTCAAAAGGTACATGGAGGCTTTTTCATTAGCCAAATGTATGTGTAGAACCCATTGTATTGACTGATTAGAGTCATTACCCTTAGACATATTCAATAAGGGTAGTGAAGATTAGTTAAAATGGTTTATCTTTTGAAATCAAGTTCCATTCTCACCAAAATCTGAAAAATGGTGTATATTGCTAGGAAAAGAAATCACAATTCTATCAAATCTTAAGTAAGTGTATTTGCCAGTAAATTGTTAGAAAGTATGTGTTTCATTACAATATTGAGTCTTTAGCTGAAGCAAACTTAATTTTCAGCAGTTAGAATTTTGACTAAGATTTTTCAGTCAACTGAATTTCAGTCTTAAGACTTCAGTGTTCTGTTTTCTTATTTCCATCTCCTTACTGATAAGGCTAAGCAAATCTTGGAGGGGAAAAAAATAAAATCAGAAGAGTGCAGTGTTAGTCAGAGCGATGCCATGGATGTCGAGCAAGGTAGAATCAAGAAGAGGAGTGATAAGAACCAGAGTTTCACAGGCGGGCCATCCAGTTGGTAAATCTTGGTCCTGTCTTATTCTGAGTTTGTTTACCAGAAAATTATTCATATGCGGTGCAATTTATGCATATATAAGTTGCCAAAATGCCCTGGGCTGCTGTCTTTGGGCTAAGAGGTTTACTTTTTACATGCACAAGTGTAATCCAGCATGGAAACCCAAAGCTATCATTCAGAGAAGCAGTTCGTATATTCTTGCTTTGAAAGAACTAATGCATATCTCCATCTTAAAATGCACTTATAAACTTGTTTGGACACGTTAATAGTTGATTTTGCTAACTCACTGCAAAAATTTCCTTTCTCTTGCTTAGGGATCCATATTCAGAAGGTGTTAACACAGATGAATTGAAAGCTAATCTTGCTTCTCGTGGTGAGTTTTATGATTTAATTTCAAGTGTAAGCTTGGAGTTCCTTGTGTGCTATGATTGTTCTCTGACTTAACATACTGCAAACAGAGCTGAATGTGAATTACTAAATGAGCTTTTATGGATATTGATAATCTGACTGTGTATAGTTTTTGGATAATTCATGTATTCTTTGTATGCATGGTTTATTATACATTTGTTAAAGATTCAAAGACTTTGCTAATCTCATAACTGGGAGAGACTTTATTTCTGTGGGATTGTCCAGCTTCACTTGTCAAAGGAAATTTAGAAATTATACAAGGACTATCACACAATTTTTAATTTAATCTAAGTGCTTACAAATAGAATGTCAGTCTGATACGTCTCTTAATTTGCGGATAAGGAAAACTATCTTTGTTCTAGCGGTAAGAGAGCAACACATGATGTGTTTGTTAGGCGCACATCACAGGTTCGAACTCTCACGCAAGCAAAAGCTTGGTATTTAAGTAGAGAAGGGTAGAGCGGCAGGCTCATTATCCACCGAGTTTCGAACTGTGCGCCACGGTCTTAGGAATTTCTCTGTTATCCAAAAAACTCTATGTGGCATGAAAACAATGTTAGATAGGAAGATATGTAATTTTATGTATGTTGTCAGCTATACAAATCACATCCCATCAATTTCATGTGTCAGTTAGTACTTGCTAAAGAAATGACCCCAAGTAATAAAAATTGCTTATATTAAGCTTATAAGAAAAAGCACATTATAAACCATAAGAATTTTCAAATAATTTAACATGGCTTAGCATAAAAAAATTCAACATTATCAGTCAAAAAATAAAATAAAAATAATAAAAAATTGACATTATAATCAAACAATGAAAAATAGAAAATCAAAAAAATTTGAACATTGTGTTACTTAGGGTAGGCGAGAGCTCCTTTTTCAGGAGCTAAAGAGAATCTTTCTGTTCTATCTGGAATTTTAAAAACCTTCCCTTGTCGATCATCACATCTTCCCCAATCAGGTCCTCTTTTCTTATGACCCCAACTTTTCTTGATTTCCTTATCCTTTTAATCAATATTGACCTACCCAAAGTTAGTTCCTCCAATATTTCACACTGTTTAAGCTACGAGCTCTACTGGATAAGCCCCGTCTTTCCATTCAATTCAGAGCTTCGGTGTTGGTTTAAAGAATAACTAAAGTGTTGTGATACAGTAACATGAAATGTAATTCAATGTCACGACCCCGGTTCGCGCTCCGTGAACCATCGTGACGGCACCGTCTCTGCGACTAGGTAAGCGTAACAATGCGGAAAATAAACAACATTTGCGGAAGAAATAGTTAAAAACCGAAATAGTGAAATAAAACAGTGTTTGAAATGCCGCTCGGCATACAAAATATCAACTCTCGAAACTAATAACATTTCCCAAACCCGGAATCTCATGATCACAAGCGTTTGAATGTCTAATAGTATCTAACTCCAGAATATCTAACAAAGAAAGGAAATACAGAAGGGCTAATACTTAAAGCAAGAGTAGAAAGGGACTCTTCGGTCTGCGGACGCGGCAGATATACCTCGGAGTCTCTACAAGCGCCTCGCCTCAAGCGTGATAAGTCTGAGTCGCAATACCTGGATCTGCACATGAAAAACATGCGCAGGAAGGGCATGAGTACACCACAGCGGTACTCAGTAAGTGCCAAGCCTAACCTCGGTCGGGTAGTGACGAGTAAGGTCAGGGCCCTACTGAGGTTAGACGAATACAAGATATAATAACAGTGTAGAATAAAATAGTATGCTTAAGTGCAACAGTAAAAAGGTAACACAGGATAGAAGAACAACAGCAACTTTAACAGAAACAAAGTAATCATGGAAAAACAAATACAGCTCAACGCAGAGATATCAACCGGGGATCTCCCAGGATACCGTCCTGTAGTCCCCAAATATAAATATCCAGTGGATCTCCCGGGTGCAGTCCCGTAGTCCAACTCGTAAATGCGCGGGGATCTACCGGAATACCACATCCGTAATCCCAAATATAAATACTCAATACTGGGGGAATCTACCGGGTGCAATCCCGTAGTTCCAATGTAAAAGTGCAGGGGGATCTCCCGGAATACGAATCTCCGCCAACCGCTCCGAAGAATAGGTGGTGCACACAGGAATGAAATGTGCGGACTTGGTCAGCCGATCCACAATAACCCAAATGGCATCGAACTTCTTCAAAGTCCGTGGGAGCCCAGATACGAAGTCCATGGTGATCCGCTCCCACTTCCACTCCGGATCTATCTGCTGAAGCAATCCACCCGGTCTCTGGTGCTCATACTTCACCTGCTGACAATTAAGGCACCGAGCTACAAACCCAACTATATCTTTCTTCATCCGCCTCCACCAATAGTGCTGTCTCAAATCCTGGTACATCTTCGTGGCACCCGGATGAATGGAATACCGTGAACTATGGGCCTCCTCTAGAATCAACTCCCGAAGCCCATCAACATTGGGTACACAAACTCGACCCTGCATCCTCAATACCCCGTCATCACCAATGGTCACATCTTTGGCATCGCCATGCAAAACCTTGTCCTTGAGGACAAGCAAATGAGGGTCATCAAACTGACGCTCCCGGATACGATCAAACAAGGAAGACCGAGAGACCACGCAAGCTAGAACCCGATTGGGCTCCGAAAGATCCAATCTCACAAACTGGCTGGCTAAGGCCTGAACATCCAACGCCATGGGCCTCTCTGCTGCTGGTAAATAAGCCAAACTCCCCAAACTCTCTGCCCGGCGGCTCAAAGCATCGGCCACCACATTGGCCTTGCCCAGGTGATACAAAATAGTGATATCATAGTCCTTCAGCAGCTCTAGCCACCTCCTCTGGCGCAAATTAAGGTCCTTCTGCTTGAACAGATGCTGCAAACTCCGGTGATCAGTATAAATCTCACAAGGCACACCGTACAAATAATGACGCCAGATCTTCAAGGCGTGAACAATGGCAGCTAACTCGAGATCATGGACAGGATAATTCTTCTCATGTACCTTCAACTGTCTGGACGCGTAGGCAATCACCCTACCGTCTTGCATCAATACCGCTCCAAGGCCAACCCTCGAGGCATCTTGCATCAATACCGCTCCAAGGCCAACCCTCGAGGCATCACAATAGACCGTATAAGACCCCGAACCGGTAGGCAATATCAAAACTGGGGCTGTAGTCAAAGCTGTCTTGAGCTTCTGAAAGCTCTCCTCACATTCTTCCGTCCACTGGAACGGAGCACCTTTCTGGGTCAGTCTGGTCATAGGTGCTGCAATAGATGAAAACCCCTGAACAAATCGACGGCGATAATCCGCCAAGCCAAGAAAATTGCGGATCTCTGTAGCTGAGGATGGTCTGGGCCAACTCTGCACTGCCTCCACCTTCTTCGGATCCACCTGAATACCCTCACTCGAGACCACGTGACCCAAGAATGCCACGGAATCCAACCAAAACTCACATTTGGAGTACTTAGCATATAATTTCTTTTCCCTCAAAGTCTGGAGCACTGTCCTCAGGTGCTGCTCATGATCTTCCCGACTCCGGGAATATACCAGCATGTCATCAATAAAGACAATAACGAATGAGTCAAGATATGGCCGGAATACACTGTGCATCAGATGCATGAAGGCTGCTGGGGTATTAGTCAGCCCAAAAGACATAACAAGGAACTCATAAAGACCATACCGAGTCCTGAAGGCAGTCTTCGGGATATCTGGCTCCCGAATCTTCAACTGATGATAGCCTGAACGCAAGTCAATCTTAGAAAACACACAAACACCCTGTAACTGATCAAACATGTCATCAATACGAGGCAAATGATAGCGGTTCTTCACCGTGACCTTATTCAACTGGCGATAATCAATACACATACGCATAGAACCATCCTTCTTCTTCACAAATAAGACAGGAGCACCCCAAGGTAATACACTGGGCCGAATGAAACCCTTATCAAGCAATTCCTGTAACTGCTCCTTCAGCTCCTTAACTCAGGAGGAGCCATACGGTACGGAGGAATAGAAATGGGCTGAGTGCCCGGCAACAAATCAATATCTCTATCGGGCGGCATGCCCGGAAGGTCAGCTGGAAACACATTAGAGAAATCCCGCACTACTGGGACTGAATCAACTGTAGGGGTATCAATACTGACATCTCTCACATAAGCTAGATACGCGTCACACCCCTTCTCAACCATACGTCGAGCCTTAAGGAATGAAATAACTCTACTAGAAGTATGATCTAAGGTACCCCTCCACTCAATACGCGGTACACCTGGCATAGCCAGCGTCACGGTTTTGGCGTGACAATCAAGAATAGCATAATGGGGCGACAACCAGTCCATGCCCAGAATAACATCAAAGTCTTACCATGCTGAGCAATAACAAATCGGCTCTGGTCTCAAAACCACTAAGAGCAATCAAACACGACCGATAAACGTGGTCCACAACAAGAGAATCTCCCACAGGAGTAGAAACATAAATAGGGGAACTCAAAGAATCCCGAGATACACCCAAATGCGGAGCAAAATAAGAAGACACATAAGAATAAGTGGAGCCTTGATCGAATAGAACCAATGCATCTCTGTGACAGACCAAAATAGTACCTGTGATGACAGAATCGGAGGCGACAGCCTCAGTACGGGCAGGAAGGGCAAGCCAGGCCTGGCTTCCCCCTTCCTGCCCGTACTGAGGCTGTCGCCTCCGATTCTGTCATCACAGGTACTATTTTGGTCTGTCACAGAGATGCATTGGTTCTATTCGATCCAGGCTTCACTTATTCTTATGTGTCTTCTTATTTTGCTCCGCATTTGGGTGTATCTCGGGATTCTTTGAGTTCCCCTGTTTATGTTTCTACTCTTATGGGAGATTCTCTTGTTGTGGACCACGTTTATCGGTCGTGTTTGATTGCTCTTAGTGGTTTTGAGACCAGAGCCGATTTGTTATTGCTCAGCATGGTAGACTTTGATGTTATTCTGGGCATGGACTGGTTGTCGCCCCATTATGCTATTCTTGATTGTCACGCCAAAACCGTGACGCTGGCTATGCCAGGTGTACCGCGTATTGAGTGGAGGGGTACCTTAGATCATACTTCCAGTAGAGTTATTTCATTCCTTAAGGCTCGACGTATGGTTGAGAAGGGGTGTGACGCGTATCTAGCTTATGTGAGAGATGTCAGTATTGATACCCCTACAGTTGATTCAGTCCCAGTAGTGCGGGATTTCTCTGATGTGTTTCCAGCTGACCTTCCGGGCATGCCGCCCGATAGAGATATTGATTTGTTGCCGGGCACTCAGCCCATTTCTATTCCTCCGTACCGTATGGCTCCTCCTGAGTTGAAGGAGCAGTTACAGGAATTGCTTGATAAGGGTTTCAGTCGGCCCAGTGTATCACCTTGGGGTGCTCCTGTCTTATTTGTGAGGAAGAAGGATGGTTCTATGCGTATGTGTATTGGTTATCGCCAGTTGAATAAGGTCACGGTCAAGAACCGCTATCCTTTGCCTCGTATTGATGACTTGTTTGATCAGTTACAGGGTGCTTGTGTGTTTTCTAAGATTGACTTGCGTTCAGGCTATCATCAGTTGAAGATTCGGGAGCCAGATATCCCGAAGACTGCCTTCAGGACTCGGTATGGTCATTACGAGTTCCTTGTTATGTCTTTTGGGCTGACTAATGCCCTAGCAGCCTTCATGCATCGGATGCACAGTGTATTCCAGCCATATCTTGACTCATTCGTTATTGTCTTTATTGATGACATACTGGTATATTCCCGGAGTCGGGAAGATCATGAGCAACACCCGAGGACAGTGTTCCACACTTTGAGGGAGAAGAAATTATAAGCTAAGTTCTCGAAATGTGAGTTTTGGTTGGATTCCGTGGCATTCTTGGGTCACGTGGTCTCGAGTGAGGGTATTCAGGTGGATCCGAAGAAGGTGGAGGCAGTGCAGAGTTGGCCCAGACCATCCTCAGCTACAGAGATCCGCAGTTTTCTTGGCTTGGCGGGTTATTACCGTCGATTTGTTCAGGGGTTTTCATCTATTGCAGCACCTATGACCAGACTAACCCAGAAGGGTGCTCCGTTCTAGTGGACGGAAGAGTGTGAGGAGAGCTTTCAGAAGCTCAAGACAGCTTTGACTACAACCCCAGTTTTGATATTGCCTACCGGTTCGGGGTCTTATACGGTCTATTGTGATGCCTCGAGGGTTGGCCTTGGAGCGGTATTGATGCAGGACGGTAGGGTGATTGCCTACGCGTCCAGACAGTTGAAGGTACATGAGAAGAATTATCCTATCCATGATCTCGAGTTAGCTGCCATTGTTCACGCCTTGAAGATCTGGCATCATTATTTGTACGGTGTGCCTTGTGAGATTTATACTGATCACCGGAGTTTGCAGCATCTGTTCAAGCAGAAGGACCTTAATTTGCGCCAGAGGAGGTGGTTAGAGCTGCTGAAGGACTATGATTTCACTATTTTGTATCACCTGGGCAAGGCCAATGTGGTGGCCGATGCGTTGAGCCGCCGGGCAGAGAGTTTGGCTTATTTACCAGCAGCAGAGAGGCCCATGGCGATGGATGTTCAGGCCTTAGCCAGTTTGTGAGATTGGATCTTTCGAGCCCAGTCGGGTTCTAGCGTGCGTGCTATCTCGGTCTTCCTTGTTTGATCGTATCCGGGAGCGTCAGTTTGATGACCCTCATTTGCTTGTCCTCAAGGACAAGGTTTTGCATGGCGATGCCAGAGATGTGACCATTGGTGATGACGGGGTATTGAGGATGCAGGGTCAAGTTTGTGTACCCAATGTTGATGGGCTTCGGGAGTTGATTCTAGAGGAGGCCCATAGTTCGCGGTATTCCATTCATCCGGGTGCCGCGAAGATGTACCAGGATTTGAGACAGCACTATTGGTGGAGGCGGATGAAGAAAGATATAGTTGGGTTTGTAGCTCGGTGCCTTAATTGTCAGCAGGTGAAGTATGAGCACCAGAGACCGGGTGGATTGCTTCAGCAGATAGAGATTCCGGAGTGGGAGTGGATCACCATGGACTTCGTATCTGGGCTCCCACGGACTTTGAAGAAGTTCGATGCCATTTGGGTTATTGTGGATCGGGTGACCAAGTCTGATCATTTCATTCCTGTGTGCACCACCTATTTTTCGGAGCGGTTGGCGGAGATTGGTATTCCGGGAGATCCCCTGCACTTTTACATTGGAACTACGGGATTGCACCCTGTAGATTCCCCCAGTATTGAGTATTTATATTTGGGATTACGGATGTGGTATTCCGATAGATCCCCGCGCATTTATGAGTTGGACTACGGGACTGCACCGGGGAGATCCACTGGATATTTATATTTGGGGACTAAAGGACGGTATCCTGGGAGATCCCCGGTTGATATCTCTGCGTTGAGCTGTATTTGTTTTTCCGTGATTACTTTGTTTCTGTTAAAGTTGCTGTTGTTATTCTATCCTGTGTTACCTTTTTACTGTTGCACTTAAGCATACTGTCTTATTCTACACTGTTATTATATCTTGTATTTCCTTTAACCTCAGTAGGGCCCTGACCTTCCTCGTCACTACCCGACCGAGGTTAGACTTGGCACTTACTGAGTACCGCTGTGGTGTACTCATGCCCTTCCTGCGCATGTTTTTCATGTGCAGATCAAGGTATTGCGACTCAGACTTATCACGCTTGAGGCGAGGCGCTTGTAGAGACTCCGAGGTATATCTGCCGCGTCCGCAGACCGAAGAGTCCCTTTCTACTCTTGCTTTAAGTATTAGCCCTTCTGTATTTCCTTTCTTTGTTAGATACTATTAGACATTCAAACGCTTCTTTGTTAGATACTATTAGACATTCAAATGCTTGTGATCATGAGATTCCGGGTTTTGGGAAATGTTATTAGTTTCGAGAGTTGATATTGTGTATGCCGAGCGGCATTTCAAACACTGTTTTATTTCACTATTTCGGTTTTTAATTATTTCTTCCGCAAATGTTGTTTATTTTCCGCACTGTTAGGCTTACCTAGTCGCAGAGACCAGGTCTGTGCCCAATAATCTAGCCTCACCCGGCTCAAACCAACCCACCGGGTTTTAATTCTTAAAACGACCGGCCGGGTCGTTACATTCAAACCATAATAGCTCGAATTTATCGCTGATCAACGGAGAACTGTTTATGCAGCAAGTGGAAAATCCGTTGACTTGAGAGAAAATAGCAGGAATTCTATAGGATGGTTTGATTTGATAGAGAGGAGAAGAACTTAGCTAGCAACATTCATTTCAGTAACATCACTGGGTGGTCAACCACTTCATAAGAATAAAGATGGTACAGGGGATCGAAGAAGATCATCTCAAGAGATTGTACACGACGTTGGATGGGAAATTGCTCACAAAATGTTAAACTTTGGAATTTAGGGTAAGAGAAGGTGATTCGTCCTTCACACGAGTTGTTTCTATTAAAGGATGACCGTTAGGAGATGTGAAGCTGGTGAATCCATAAGAGGTAGAAGGAAACTACATCACAATTGAGAACCCTCTTAAATCTAGACTAAATGCTTAAATAGATGTTTGGGAGAGATTTGGAAGTGTGTCAGTTATACCTGGACTAGTAGAGTAGAGAGGTCAGTCAAGGTTCGTTGGGGGATTCTGGCATTTGAAGGAAGGGTGGCCATTTACAAATTTGATGCTTGGAATTTGAAATCAACGTATTTGACAGTAGAGTGGCATGTATTGTCTTGAAATTGATCTTCTAATCAATCTTGTCGTATGTTTCAAATAAACATAGGAGGCTATGCGTCTGGTGTTGACCATTTCTCTTTTTAGCACCTAATTATTGCCTGAATGTTATGATTTTGAAGGATACATCTTTCCAATTCTTTGTCCCTGCATGGTTGAGCCAAATTTTAGATTTGTCATCCTATGTTCCTATCTTTGAACATGAAAATGGGTACCACTAAGAAAGTAAGAAGCTTGTGAAACCTGAAAATTGTGTCAGAAGTTTGAACATTCTCTCTTGAAACAAGTATGAAAGATTGAGAATTAGATGGCTTGATACATTATAGGTTCAGCAGCAGTGCCTATGAAGCTAGACAATTTAGGTGATGATATTACAGACGAAAGAAAATCAGATGAACCACTTTCAGATGTTAGTCCGGTTTCATCATTGACCGAGTCAGCTGGAAAAGAAATGGCAACAAGCAGAGAGAAGACTTTACAAGATGCTGTTAAGCCTAAAAACAGACGGCGAAAGAAGAAATCTTCTAATTCTGCAGTTTAGAGAATGCCTGTGTCATCTGTCTTTTTGAGGTACGTGGTTGGTGTATGGTGTTTTTGGTGTTGCAGTCTCTGAATTTGACGGGACTTTCATGGTGGTTCTGGTTAAATCTTTCTTTTACAGCTCCCGTTAAATCTAACCTTCAAAGTTTGTTAAATATTTGACGGAGATTAAAAATGCTCACCTTTTCCAATTTTTTTTACAAGGACGGAAACTGCTCAAGAGTATATGTTTTACGGGACTATTTTAAACCTACCTCCGAACATAAGAGACCATCTTTTTGTCATTTTCTCGCATTAAGCTGGGGGAAGTTTATAGTGTAGACAACTTGGATGCCAATACACATTGCTGTATCACCATTCGGTTATATCTGTTTTACGAAATAAGATACATCTAACTACATTCACTGTCTTCTCTCAGGTTGAAATTTTCCGCCTGGCATCAGTAAATTATGTGTCTAATCGCAAAGTTGGAGCAGCACATGGAAGTTCTTGATAGTAGCAGCTAAAACTTTGTCCTCAAGTGAAGATCCTGAATTGAAGGCATTCCTATCGATGTTCTATGTGAATGGAAGATTAAAGAATGCTGGATTTTGTGAAGTCACTTAGCTCGAGTTCCAATTACTTGATCGTGTCCAGAACTTGTGGCATCCCCGCTTTGAATCTTGATTTGAACCTCGTTCTTGGATTTGAACTAGGCCGCGAAGGAAGACATAGAATGCTTTGTTCTTTAGAGTTTTCTCTGGCTTCTCTTTAGCTTTCTATGTGTTCTTTGACCATGTAGAACATTTTTATTTATAGTTGTAGAGCAAAGACAATCATTCTTCTGGATTTGAGGCTCACTTGAGTCACTCAGCTAACTAAACTATTTATGCAGCAATTGTATTTGATTGACCTAAACATGTCATTTCAACACTTGGAAGGTATTGATATACATTTATGTAGACATGACAAAATATACGAGTCGAGACATTAGATTCTCACCCCTCCTATACCAGTTCCAGAGCTGATTTCGCCGATTGTGTGTCAGGAATTTAAATAATTTGAATAAGATTTCTGAAGTACATATACCTTGCTCTCTAACTGAAAGGCTTGTCTGCTCTATGTGCCTATTGCTCTTATTTCCTCTTCTATAGAAATGTCAAAGTCTAATTGAAACTTCAAACAGCAAGTGCAATATACACAAATCACTGTGCAAGAAATATTGCTCCTACAATTAACTTTGGATAAATGGCAACAATCTATCTCTCTGAGGATGCGAAGAATATTTGAAACGACTTTCAAACCATCACACGGATTCCGACCCAACTGTTGAAAGGTCCTAACAAAACAACGAGGATATATGCTTATGGTTGATATATGCTTTTGTTCATCTTCTTGAGCCGAGGGTCTTTCGGAAATAGCCTTTTTATCCCCCAGGGTAGGGGTAAGTTCTGCGTACATATTACCCTCTCCAGACCTTACTTGTGGGATTATACAGAGTACATATTACCCTCTCCAGACCTTACTTGTGGGATTATACAGAGTTGTTGATATATGCTTTTGCCTGGAAGATAGGGGCAATGCTTATTAGTCATACACAAACCATAAGTCAAAAAAAGTTAAATAGGCAACAATCAATTTTTTAGAGGTACTTTATGAATTAATGGCTAGGAAAAATAGAGTCAATTAGTAATTCTTTTACGGCTTTGATATCTTTAAATTCTATAATATCACTAGACCTAAGCTATATAAAGGAAATTAGGACATCACCTCACGAAATCTTTTATCAAATTAAAAAGCATTTTGAGGGTGGGCTATCTATTTACATAAGCCCCGTTCGCCTTTGGTACTTCAATAAATATTCTAAAATAAAAAATTCAACTATAAACATATTAGGCAAGTCCGCCAATACCTATTTATAGAGTGAAATTAAAATAAAAGAGTATTTCAAGTCCTACTTGAAAGGCTTGCTTTTTAAAGTGAAAATGGCATGGGATAGCGTGGTATTTTTTTTTTATTCAACAATTCTAATGTTAAGAAAAATAGCCACTACTTTATTAAAATTAATATGAAAAGACATTTTTACCTTTTCTTCCATAGAACCGGAGCCCCGACAATGGCTGTTTAGAGTTTGTTCGTTTTGTTTCAAAGGAAGATTGTTGTGTCGCTAATGGCTTTCCGTCTCGTAGGGTAAGTTGGTTTCAGCCTAACTTTTGATTTATCCTAAGGCTTGTTTGATCTCTGTCTCAATTTTTGGGGGATTTTTAAATTTTTGGTTTGGGTAGAAGACAAATGGCTGCTGGTGCTGGTAGGGCTTTGCTTGGAGCACCAACAACACAAATCAAGTTCAAAAGTTAATGACATGTAGTCCTGAACTTTCAAAAGTTCAAAAGTTAAACTTACAGTTACAAGTTCAAAAGTTAAGGACAATAGGTCCTGAAGTCCTGAACTTAGACTAACAAGCTCAAAAGTTAAGGACAATAGGTCCTAAACTTAGGCTAAGAAACCCAAAAGTTAAGGACAATAGGTCCTGAACTTAAAGTTACAAGTTCAAAAGTTAAGGACAATAGGTCCTGAACTTACAGTTACAAGTTCAAAAGTTAAGGACAATAGGTCCTGAAGTCCTGAACTTAGACTAACAAGCTCAAAAGTTAAGGACAGTAGGTCCAAAGTTCGACTAAGAACCCGAAAGTTAAGGACAATAGGTCCTGAACTTAAACGTTACAAGTTCAAAGTTAAGGACAATAGGTCCTGAACTTACAGTTACAAGTTCAAAAGTTAAGGACAATAGGTCCTGAAGTCCTGAACTTAGACTAACAAGCTCAAAAGTTAAGGACAATAGGTCCTAAACTTAGGCTAAGAAACCCAAAAGTTAAGGACAATAGGTCCTGAACTTAAAGTTACAAGTTCAAAAGTTAAGGACAATAGGTCCTGAAGTCCTGAACTTAGACTAACAAGCTCAAAAGTTAAGGACAATAGATCTTGAACTTAGGCTAAGAAGCCCAAAAGTTAAGGACAATAGGTCCTGAACTTAGACTAACAAGCTCAAAAGTTAAGGACACTTGGTCCTGAACTTACAGTTACAAGTTCAAAAGTTAAAGGACATGTAGTCCTAAAGTCCTGAAGTTAAGTTCGAAAGTTAAGGACATGTAGTCCTGAAGTCCTGAAGTTAAGTTCAAAAGTTAAGGACATGTAGTCCTGAAGTCCTGAACTTAGGGTTACAAGTTCAAAAGTTAAGGACATGTAGTCCTGATGTCCTAACGTTAAGTTCAAAAGTTAAGGACACGAGCAGAAGGGTATTTTCGTCCGGACAGTTAAAGTTTATTAAAGCAATGGTTAAAGACTAAAGACATTTTAAACAGTGGCTTAAACGTAAATGCATGTGTTATTAGTGGCTAACCGTGCACTTCCCGCCTTTTTAACAAATATTTTTTTAATATTAAGAATCATTTAAAAAGCTGAACTTCTTCAAATAGTATGTAGATTTACTTAACTTCATGCCTGACTATCATTAGATTTAGACTGAAAAAGGAAAAATGAAAGATTGAGCATTAAAAAAATAGAGAATGAGCTATTACAAAACAATAGAAATTCAATAATAGTTCAATTATAAAACCATGAATTAAGAAATTCATTTCTCTTCAATTTGTTTCACTATCATCTCACTCGTAGAGATATCTAGATTTCCCAACATAGAGGAAGTATATTTTTCTACTTACGGTCAGACCTCTCTATAACAACATCTCTATATAACAATCATTCACTATAAAAGTCAAGTTTTTTCGGAACCAATTTTTATGTTATGTTATAATATATGTTCTTTATAACAGCACCTCACTATAGTAGCTAAAAAATATCGGAACAAACAAACCTGTTATAGAGAGGTCGGACTATATTAAGTTTATAAGGAAGTTGTTTTACTCATAAAAAATACTTATTGAAGCCTTTTAAAGTTGTTGCAGCTAGCGACAGCCTTTTTAAGTTGAGGTTTAGGTCTAACTTTGCTTAAGTCAGAAATACGTGTTGGACCAAAATTAAATTCAGTTCACATAGTTCAAGCTAGAATTACATTTTTTAATATCACTTTCTTCCAATCAATATAGTTGTTTTGTCAAATTAAGTTAGTATCGAAACATTTGACGTGTTATAAAAATAAAAAGTCATTTATTATTATTTTTGAAATCTATATTTTGTTGTCCTAACTAGCGCAATTTAATTAAGTGAAACATGCCAGGAGAAATACAAATTGGTTAGATAAATAGCATTGGCTAGCCATTTTTCGGATTGGTAATTAAAAAATATCCAGCGTTTGCAAAGTCATTGAAAAATAGCCATTATTTTGCTGAAACACGAAAAGTTCCAGCATAATATGCCGGATTATGGAACTCATACGTATAAACTTCCAGCATATAATGTTGGAACTCCAGCACACGAAAAGTTCCAGTATAATATATTGGATTATGGAGCTCATGCGTTTAAACTTCCAGCATATTATGTTGGCACTCCAACACATTATGTTGGAATCTCATATGTAAAAAATTCGAACTCCAGCATATTATGTTGGAATATTTCCGGATTTTTAACGGTATTTTTCTTCAGATTTTATCTTTACATGAAAAGTGGCTAAATTTTGATCGCTTTTAAAACTGTGACTATTTTTCAATTACCAGTTGTAAATCTGGTTATTTTTAATAAAACCCAGATAAATACTTTTACGATGAAGATTGTTAAATTTCTTTCTTAAAAAACATGCAAGGAGAAATACAAATTGGTTAGATAAATACTTTTATGATTAAGATTGTTAAATTTCTTTAAAAAACACTCGAAAAACTTAAAAAGTAAGTAATAGAGTATAAATTAATAAGAGGAAGCATCATTTTTTCTCTTTCCTTTTCTTTTCTGATTCTACTTATAATAATGAAGGTTAATAAGGGTACACATATTAAGCATTAAAGAAATATCAACAAAATATATCGTATTATTATAACATGAAAAAGGTATTCCTAGATCCACCGAAATGACACGTGCCATCTTTTTCATCAGTCATTGGCAGCATTTATATTTCATTTAAAATTGTAGTTGCAAGCACACATCACGGAAAATAATGGACCAAGAATGGGCAAGTAAGAAAACAATCTCAAAAATCATGAACTCAAAAAATAAAAAATAAAAAAATTAAATTATACTCCTTCCGGTCCAAAATAAGTGATTTTTTGGCCTTTTTTTTGTGGTCCAAAATAAGTGATTTTTCTAGATTTCAAGAATGAATTAATTATTTTTTTTCCTACATTGCCCTTAGAGTAAATAGTGTTGAAGTATGTGTTAGGAGTGTTTATGTGAAGAGATAGTAAAGATTAATATGGTCAATTTCATTGCTAATTAATGCTAAAAGGTGAATTTCTTAATTCGTGTGAAAATAACTAAAAAAATCACTTATTTTGGACCAAAGGAAGTACTATATAGTAATAATAAAGTCATAGCTATAGGCGGCAACAATATCTTTATTGCAACTGTAACCTACATGCATTGTAGTAGTAGTAGTAGTAAATTGGACCCCATTACATTTAATTCTCTTCACTTCCCACCTATCTTTTTGACATAAACCTTGCAATAATGTCCATTATCTAACTCCAAAAATATATTCAAAACCATATATACACAGAGATGCAAACATATTATAGAGTTGCACTTTTTTGGGAAGTTTAACTGAAAAAAAAATATGTACTGACTACTGATTAGAGTCATCATTTCATAGCAAAGCAATCTTGTCCATATATAGTCCAAAGGGTACTGTTTTATTTTTTGTTGTTTTCTTGTTTTTTTTTTTTTGGAGATGGATGGGATGGAGATAGAAGTGACAAATGGTGATGGAGATATTGAGAAAGGAGATATGCATAAACAAGGAGTTGCATATTTAGTATGGGAAGATTTAACAGTAATGTTACCAAATTTTGGACATGGACCAACAAAGAAATTGCTACATGGTTTAAGTGGTTGTGCTGAACCTGGTAGAATTATGGCTATTATGGGTCCTTCTGGTTCTGGCAAATCTACACTTCTTGATACTTTAGCAGGTTTTTACTCTTACTTCTTGATTTTTTTTAATAATGATGGTGTCCGGTCCAGTTTGAAAGGAGCCTTGAGCATTGTAAAGTTGTTTTTGTGTGACCAATAGGTTATGGGTTCGAGCCGTAGGAGCAGCCACTAATATTTGCATTAGGATAGGCTGTTTCCACGGACCCTGCGTGAACGCGGATGCCTTGTGCATAGGGCTGCTTTTTTCTTCCGGTCCAGTTTGCACGTTTATCGATTATTTTACTTGGTACTTCTTGTCTTTCGCCAACACATGTATTATGTTAACTCTGCCCACCAAAACTTAGGCAGATAGGAAAAAATCTGCCCCTGCTAGGATTTGAATTCTGGTTTTTCATAGTTTTCTAGATCCTTAGGGCACAGACTTGAGTGCCTCTACTTTTCTTGAATGTGTTTGGGATTTTTTGTTTGCTTGTGTTTGTTTGTTTTATTTTCTTTAATATTTTCCTATTTTGTTTTCTATTTTCTTGCTTACTTGCCTGTCCATGTTTTGTTCAAGAAAAGGGCAGGTCAGCTCGGTGCACAAATCATCTCGCACATAGGGTCCGGGGCAGGGTCGCATTCCAACGATGTAATGTAGACAGCCTACCTTAATACAAGCATTAGTTGCTACTTCCACGGCTCGAACTCGTGACCTGTAGGTAGTTGTTCAAGAATGTGATTTTTTTTGAATAAACCTGTCTATTATTGGGTTATTATGGCAGATCTGTATGTAAATAATGTATTGACTAAAGTAAATGATAGCTTTAACTAAATGTCGGCAAGGGTAGTTAGATAGAGAGGGACAGTTCATTAAGCTTTGTTTCTAGCTAGGCACATACTTATAACTCTGTTTTATACTTAAAATTGACAAAATTCTATTTACATGGGGTCTTATATTCGGATTATCTGGAAAAAAGGAATAGTGGAAAACTGTATTTTTCACATTTAATGATGTTGTTTGTGTTAGGTTTAGTCATGTTAGATAAAAATGGACATTTCCATTGCAGGAAAACTGTTAGTCTGTTCATTGTCAAAATAAGCCTTGAGCCTAACTCATATCCCAAAAGTTAGCTCGAAAGGAGGAGGATTGCCCAAGGCTTATACGGACATTCTTTGTCGGGGTTCCACTGTTCAGTCTGGAACGTGCAAAATCATGGACCGGGGGTATTTCCACACCCCCCCCCCCTCCAATTGGTCCGGGGGCATTCCGCCTCCTCTTTTGGGGGCCCACATCGACCACGGGTATAGCTCTGATACCATGTCAAAATAAGACTTGGGCCTAACTCACACCCAAAAAAACTAGCTCGAAGGGAGGAGGATTGCCCAAGTCTTATTAGGAGACCAGGATATCATCCCGGTCCGATGTGGGATTCATTCCAGTCATCATTGGATTGCAAGGTTTTCAATTGGCTTGGTGATCCACTGAAAATGAAGTATTGATTATGTTTATCGAATAAAACCTGAAGTTGGTTTGAATTTGACAATCTCAACAAGTAATCTATGACCTTTGCTGAAATACGGAGGATAGAATTAGTACTGTTGTGAATTTAGATGGTTTTGATGATAAAAAGGTAAAACCAGAGTATGAACATAAACTTAGCATGAACTTATAAATATTGGTGTTCATGGTCAAGGGATCTAATGTTTGCAAAAGTTCTTGTCTTGAGAATGCTTTCTATAGACCTGTTCCTATAACAGGCGAATTCGAGCATTGGTTTTGGTTGCTTATTCAAGCCTTTAAGGTCAAGTGACTGAATCCCACTTAAGTACTTCCCTGAGCCAAGGGTCTATTGGAATCAGCCTCTCTATCTCCACAAGATAGGGGTAATGTCTGCGTACACATTATCCTCCCCAGACCCCACTATTTGGGATTATACAGGATATGTTGTTGTTGTTGTTGTTGTTCCTATAACGGCTTGAAATAATCTCAAAATAACAGACTATGTTTATATTGAGGTGTTTCGCGCATTGCTTGTTCTGTGTCAAAAGGCTACTGCAGTTAAGTTAACCTCCTTGGTTCTGAATAATCGGTATATTTGCTTTTGGTCATGTCTTGATATCTATACTCTTAGCCTTGAGAATGCTCTTTATATACCTTTTGGACATTCATCTCCGTTTTCTCTAATTCCTTCTTCGACTTCTACTTTTCATTGTCATACCAATGTGGTTCAAGATAGTTACAAATTAAAGATGTTTCTCGTAGAATTGTTTTGCATGCTAGTCAGGTAGTCATGTGCTGCGTAAATTTTCATCCAAATCTTAATTTGATATCAGCACAACTCATGTACTTAGTTTATTGGTGAAAGTAAAAAGAGGGAAAAATTTGAGAATGAAAATTCACTTCTTGTGATTATAACATCTGCACTTTGCTAAATCATGCTTGGTTTGGACTGCAGGTAGACTATCGACAAATGTGGTAATGACTGGAAATATCCTTCTCAATGGGAAGAAGAGGAGGTTGGACTATGGTGTTGTTGTAAGTTACTCTGACTGAGCCGTTAATTTGTCCACACCACATTTTAGGCACTAACATTTGCATGTTTGAACTTCGCCAGAGTGTCCTTTTTCATTTAAGCAGGACATATAGAAGTTTGTGCTATTTCCTATGTATGCACTTCCTTTTGCTCCTATATAGATGGAAACCTCTTACCACCCAAAAAAGATGTCAACGCTAGCATGTCGTTTTCTCAAGATTCTCGAAGATTTGTTATTCTATGGCATTTTCTAGAAAAGAAAAACATAATTCTTTCTATCAGTTTGTCTCGAGTGAGTCTTAATAAACATGTCGATGTTACAGAAATCTCCAAACTCAACAAACATAGGAATATTACATAAACCTTCGGATTTTGTTTCTTTCTAAAACCACACTTTCCTTATCAGAAACATTTTCTAGATAACGCATTTGAATGTGATAAGAACGCCATCGTCTGAGTGAAAACAATGTGTACATATTTGAATGCAGAAGTTATACTTCTTTATTTTTTGATGAGCTGCCTGAATTTTACAGGCTTATGTTACTCAAGAGGATACTCTGTTGGGAACTCTATCGCCTAGAGAAACAATTACGTATTCAGCACATCTGCGTCTTCCAACTAGCATGACAAAAGAAGAGGTAAACGACGTTATAGAGGGAACAATAATGGAAATGGGGCTAGGGGATTGTGCTGATCGGCTGGTAGGAAATTGGCAGTTAAGAGGAATAAGCGGCGGGGAGAAAAAGAGACTAAGCATTGCACTTGAAATACTTGTACGACCTCGTATACTTTTTCTTGATGAACCTACCACTGGTCTTGACAGTGCCTCAGCATTCTTTGTTGTTCAAGCTCTTAAAAATATTTCCCGTGATGGAAGAACGGTTATCTCGTCTATTCATCAGCCAAGTAGTGAAGTTTTTGCATTGTTTGATGACCTCTTTCTGTTGTCTGGTGGAGAGGCTGTATATTTTGGTGAAGCAAAATCTGCAGTACAGGTATGGAGTGATAAAATTTGTATAACTACAAGATGTTTTACAAAGTCTTTTGTTTTCTATCTAATGAGATTGAATTTAATCTATACATATTGATATTTCAGTTCTTTGCTGAATCGGGGTTTCCGTGTCCAAGTAGAAGAAATCCATCCGATCATTTCTTACGCTGTGTTAATTCGGACTTTGACGTCGTGACAGCCACACTAAAAGGCTCGCAACGACTCCGGGTATGATACTACTATAGTTATGCTTTCTCCTTTTGAAATCACTCTTATTAATCCTTTTCCTGTGTCTGATGGATGTTATTTGTATGTCAAATTTTACTTCAAATAAGAAAATGGCTGTTTCTGTTAGGTATCAGGATTTAGATTTTGTAACCGTAGTTTTGTAGTAGCTCAATCCACTAGTGATACTGTCCGCTTTTAGCCTATACCCGCACGACTTTAAAACGCGTCTCTAGAGTCTAAGCAATGTTTACTTATATACCCAGCATCTGTCTCGTGTTTTGTCGATGTGAGATTCACCAAGGGTGTCACATACACCCCCCTTTGGAACTCAGCGTCCTCGTTGAGGTTTGCCCCACCATCATTCAAGGTTACATGCGGAGTGGCTCTAATACCATAGGTAACAGCCCAGACCACTAGTGATATTGTCCGTTTTTTGCCTAGGCTCGCACGGCTTTAAAACGCGTCACTAAGGCCTAAGACCTGTTTACTTATATACCCAGCATCTCTCCCGTGTTTTGTCGATGTGAGATTCGCCTAGGATGTCACAAGTTTTCTATGAACTGAGATCTGAAGCACTGGCACATAAAGCCTTCACCTTATGTTTTCCACATTCTCAAACTAGTTCATTGTCTCATAAATGAAAATTTTTAAGCTAAGACTTCTGGTTCTGTTATTTCAGAATCCATGTTTTGGATCATATAGATTGTGTATACTTTTCTCAACAGCTTATACTCAAGAACGATAATCTTTGTTTCTGATGCAGGAAACACATAAGAGTGACTATTTAATGAATATGGCAACAGCAGAGATTAAAGAACTGCTTGCAAGCAAATATAAGCACTCAGCATATGCTACAAGGGCCAGGTCACGGATGCGAGAACTCTTGGCCACGGTTAGTTCCTCGGCCCACTCTTCATCTGTATTTTTTTCCCTTAGTTTAACTGCTGTTTTAAACTGAAATTTAGGCTACACTATCAGGAAAGTGAGATAAAGTGCTGTATTTTGATTTGATTTCCTTATAAACCAATTTTATTTGTTCACCTCATTGAAAAATGTGCTGTAGGATTCTATCAACAAGTATGTATAGTTTTTGATTATAAAATTATTTACATGCTTCTAAATGATTGCCATTCTAATATAGGCTACTAAATTTGCAAAGTGACATCAAAAGCTGAATTTGGATTTATATTTGCCTAGAATTTCCATATCAGTCCTATTTTGTTGACAGACTATAAAAAATCATTAAAAATGCCGTGTAGAATGCTTTCATCAGGGACGCTTATTCTATCGTTCTAACAGCATTCACATATTTCTAGACAATGACCATTCTGTTAATGATGATAAACATCAATTGAAAGAGCTCCTAATGCTGTTCAGAGATACAAGTATAGGTAAACCAGTAGGATGCAAATCATCGTGCATAACATGCTGGTCGTTGGTGGTGGGTCAGGGTCAGGGATTGGGGGGGGGGGGGGAGTCAGGGTCTACGGGGTGGGGTGGCTGGGTCAGGTTCGTTGTCGGGGGTTGGTGGGTTCGAGATCAGGGGTCGTAGGTCAGGTGTTGGGGTAGGGGGTGGGGTGGGGTTGGGGTCTAGGGGGTGGCCTGGCCGCGTCAGGGTCAGGGGTCTGGGGTCAAGTGGGGGTGCGGTCAGGGTTGGGGATGGGGGTCGAACTGCCTTAAGACTTGTCTGATCAGTGTTTTTTGTGTGCAAAAACCTCTCTGCTCTAAATGTAATTTGCTTTTCATGCTGACTACTTTTCTCTTCTAAACTACTGAAATCTTGGCTACTCAACTTGCAAGGTGACAGTGAGTGTTGCATTTCGACTTACACTTTGTGCTGTTGTTCTTGAAACATTAACATTTTGTGCTGTCTAAACTATGAAAATGTTACTAATGATGATGAGTATCAAAGAGGAGTTCCAGTAAGAAGTACAATACCTTTATAATTAGTCGATCCATGCTCTAAAAGTCTTCTATTTAAAACTGTTCTATTTTAAAGCCGCTCTAATGCATCCTTTGTTCGCAGCAAGGAGTTGAGATTGAAACAGTAAAAGGAAGTCAAGCTGGTTGGGGAAAGCAACTTTCAACATTGACGCGAAGATCATTTGTGAACATGTCAAGAGACAAGGGATATTATTGGTCTCGCATAGTAATTTACATCATTGTGTCTATTGCTGTTGGTACCCTCTTCTATGACGTTGGCACCAGTTACACAGCAATCTTGGCTCGGGGAGCTTGTGGTGGATTCGTCACCGGCTACATGACTTTCATGTCCATTGGAGGCTTTCCGTCCTTCATAGAAGAATTGAAGGTAAACAAGCATTTACTACTATCTTAACCGCTTAACATGAAGGGGAGCCTTGGCGTAACCGGTAAAGTTGCTGCCATGTGACCATGAGGTCACGGGTTCGAGCCGTGGAAACAACCTCCAGAAATGCAATGTAAGGCTGCGTACAATAGACCCTTGTGGTCGGCTCTTCCCTGGACCACACGTATAGCGGGAGCTTAGTGCACCGGCTGCCCTTTAACTACTTAACATCCTATTTGACTACCAAGTACAAAATAGGTCAGCTATTTCGTGCCTGCAGGGCAATTAGTTTCTTTTGGGACTGTGTTAAGAATTTTGAAATAATTTAGGACTGACATTATGTCTCATTTTGCAGGTTTTTAGCAAAGAAAGGCTTAACGGGCACTATGGTGTTGCAGCTTTCATAATAGCAAACTTCCTCTCTTCATTTCCATTCTTAGTTGCAGTTTCACTCATCACTGGAACCATCACCTACTACATGGTGTTTCGTGCTAGATTCTTTCGTTATGTGTTTTTCGTCCTAAATCTTTTTGGTTGTATCGCTGTTGTTGAGAGCTGCATGATGATTGTAGCTTCACTTGTTCCAAACTTCTTAATGGGAATCATAACCGGAGCCGGCGTGCTTGTACGTACAAATTGCTTAATACTACTTCTCATCTTATTTTATCATCCTCTAGCTGTCGAGTAATTACACTCATCACCATATTTCTGTATACAGGGAATCATGATGATGACTGCTGGATTTTTCCGTTTGCTGCCAGATCTTCCCAAGCCGATTTGGCGCTATCCGATTTCATTTCTTGGTTACGGAGCATGGGGTTTACAGGTAACAAATAAAGCTTCATTTGCCACTGCTCTTTTCTCATTTTTCCTCGTGCTGAGGGTTTACTAGAAACAGCCTCTCTACATTCACTGTAGGGGTAAGGTCTGCGTACTATCTACCTTCCCCAGACCCCACTTGTAGGACTATACTGGATTTCCTGTTGTTGTAGTAGTACTATAGAGGTTTTGATCGATTATATCATTATGTCCATATTGGAGACTAGTAGCATATTCTACGCGTATTAAAGAATATTTTTGACAAGTACATTGAAGATGATATACTGGTACTATTGCAGGGAGCATATAAGAATGACATGATTGGACTTGTATTTGATCCGCTAATTCCTGGTGGAGAGAAGCTAAAAGGGGAAGATGTCATAACAAATATGTTCAAATTGTCATTGGATCATTCCAAGTGGTGGGATTTACTTGCATTATACGCCCTCATTCTGATGTATCGGCTTCTATTCTTTATTATCCTCAAGTTAAAGGAGCGAGCAACGCCATTTTTCCGATCAATGTATGCCAAGAGAACTATGCATCAACTCAAAAGGCGCCCGTCATTCAAGAGGAAACCATCTTTATCTTATTCAAGAAGGCAACATACTCTTAGGTCATTGTCTTCTCAAGAGGGTCTTAGCTCTCCAATCCCATAGAAACGATAAATCTCAAATTCTGGCACCAGAGGCGAGTTCAGGATTTAGAGTCAATGGGTTCAGAATCGATATAATGTCATTTATATAAGAATTAGTGAATCAAGGTGAAAGTTGTGGATTCAATTGAACCTGCTTTAGATCCGTCTCGATCTGGCTGTTACCTGATTCTCAACATATAATACTGTTAATATCTCATAAGATCATAGAATTCTGGTCAATTACATTGTCCTTGAGCTTTCATTTGTTGAACAATGCAATAAATTTGCTTCTATTAAAGAGCCAGACAAATTGCTGTATTATCAAATATATATACAAAAGAAGTGTCCCTTCTTTTGGTGTTAACTAAATTGAAGTGACTACTGCTTATAGGAGTATAGTGGCATGATTGAAATTCTTAGTGGGTTTATCCTACGTGCATTTAAATTAGTACCACTAGGCTTTGGATAGCAATCGGGTTGGTCTCAAGGGTGTACGCAGAAATTTTTGAAAGCGGTGTCGAAATTTATATAAGAACTGGAATATAACTTTGATTATCAGTTAAGGTTTGAACCTTTGACCTCTTAGAGCAAAATCAAGCACATAACCAACACACCAAGACACAATTTATGTTAAGTAGTGTTATTTTTTCCTACTTATTCATTTCCATACAGTATAAATACATATGTTTAGTGAAATTTTCCGACAAAGCGGTGTCGTGTGACACCGCTTTGGTAAGCGTGCATCCGCCCCTGGTTGGTCTAACCCAGAAATCGGCCTGAACTTGCCCATTAAAAGGGACCAGCCTTGATTCCTGGTTAGTGGTTAACAGGCTGGGTTTTGCCCAGCCCGAGGATATCGGACCCTTGTCCTTCCATAGCTTAATTTTAAGGGAACAAATGCTGCTTTCAGTGACGAAGCCAGAAATTTCTCCAAGGGTGTTCAAACTTGAAAGAAGAAAAAAAAAATGTGTTCAATATATGTTATGTGCCTCTAAAATCTAATATTTTACCTATATATACAGTGTAATTTTTTGACGAAGGGTGGTCAATTGACCAATCTTAGAAGAGCATAGCTTTGCCCCTGGCTGCTATCCTCCCATTTAGAATTTCGCTATATGTGTTTAATAATTTTTAAGATTTAGTATATATGTCGAGAAAATAATATTAGATCTATATGCGCATTATAATTTTCATAATGGTGTTCAATTGACTACATTTGAGCTTATGTAGCCCCGAGACTGCTTAAAGTTCAAAACTATAAACACCGTCAATTTTTCTTCTTATTATTTACAAAACAAACTCAACATTCTCTTCGTCAAGGAAAGATCTTTCTAAAATAGAATCAAGAGAAAACGCCAACTCCTTTTACCTTATCTCTGGTTGAAAGGGTCTCGACTGAAGTGAGAGAGACTTATGTGTTGTTTAGAATGGAAAAAATTGACGCTTTTACTCCAACAAAAAAAGGGAGTAGCATTATTTGTCTCCTTTATTCCCCCTTTACTCTCAAATGATCCTTTCAACCATACTTAGCTAATCAGAAAATAAAAGAGAGCGGCATAGCCCCAAAGGCGTTGCCAATGAAGAAGTTACGGGTTCATCTGAACCCAGTAATTTCGGCTTAGGCTTTGTATATGTTGTTTAACCAAAAATTGTGTAATTCGGTCAAAGCTTACTTTAAGAAGTACTCGGGCTACTGATAATCAAGAAATTCTATATTTACTCAGTGATAAGAAAGGAAATTAGAATATGAGATATCAAAAATAGCCAATAGTAAGCAAAAGAAAATAATTGTATTCCAATAATAATCAAAACGTGTTCGTACAAATAATATCCATTTCCCTTATATAGGAATCTATAAGTACAACGTCTTTCCCCTTTTATGACCGAATCATTATGAGCATTGTTAATGTTAATGAGACGTTATAATTGGTAATCGTAACTGTTCATGAGGATTTGTAATGTTTGAGATCATTCACGCTCATTAATTAATGATTCATGAATCTTTCCTTTTTACTGTCTTGATTCATTCCACCGGTACCTCTTCATGTATCCATTTAGACTTGAGCGACCATATCATTCCCTCTCATGGGTGATTTGCTCGTATCTGTTACGACTCGTGTTTCTTTCAATGCATCTCTCCAGCTGTCGCTTTTCTAGTAATCCACGTGTCTTGCCATATCAGCCACATATTTTATTCCACGTGTAATATTTATTTTTACCGATACAGATAGTCCCCCCACTTGCCAATATTCAGCAATCGAATATTTGGGAAGTGGTATGTATTTATGGCGGGAATTTTTGCCGTCGTTTCCCATGTATCATTATGTCTTCTCCAGAATCAACGCGTCGTATGTCACTTCCATTTAATGCATGTGCCACGTGGCCTTCGTCGATTGGGTTTATGACCCTTCAGCATTTTTAGGGCTTTTTTACAGCTGCATCTGTCATGAAGTGACTACTTCATTATGACGTTTACATCATGACTCACTTTTTATGACGGTTACTTGTTCATATAAATACCTCCTCTGCCTTTGCTTTTACTAAAAACTTTCTACAGTGTTCTTTGTTCACAATAGTTCTCGTTCTTCATCACGTATTACTTCCTCATACAACTATGTCTTCTTCAAATCCTGATCCTCGTAAAGTTGTTATAGTGGATGAACTTCCCCTTTCGTCTGCTCCTACCAAAAGTAGAAGAGGTGGCATGTTACGTAGTTTAGGATCTGTTTCTATCTGTGGTTCTCCTTCTCAACCCAGTACCACTACCCCGTCGTCTTCTAGAACTAGGGCTTCTTCTTCACATAGATCTTCTTCTAGAAGTAGGGATTCTAGTGAACCACTTCGTGAACCCACTGTTGATGAGATTATTCCCGCTGAACTTTCCTTCTTTACTGATAGAGAATCGATTAGAAATCAAGTTACTTCCATGACTTCTCATGATCGTGCTGATGTTTACCCTTCCCAGATTACTGAGGGTTTGATTTCTCTTGTGCGGAGAGACTGTCATTGGAAATTTGATTTCCCAATTTTAGTTCCTAGTGCAAATCAAAAGATCACCTTATTCAAAGCTGGTTATTCTTTTGTGTATACATATCCCTTTACGTTAGGTTTTAGACCACCTATTGACTCAGTCATCATAGAGTTTTGTCGTTTCTTCAACGTTTGTTAGGGACAGATTGGTCCTATTGTATGGAGGGCTGTGGCATGCCTTAGATACTTGTCAAACTTGGCTTCTTTACCCTTCACCTTTTATCATCTGATTCATCTTTATTCCCCCAAGTTATTTCGTTCTGGGGTGTTTACTCTTGTGGCCAGGAGTAAGAGGGTTTTAGTGAGCCCTGAAGATGACAAGGATCGTGGTTAGTACGCCCGATTCGTTGCTGCTCCCACAAGTGGGTTAGTGGGAGAAGTTAACATGCCTTTTCCAGAAAAGTGGAACTTTGCACGTAATTTCTTTTTCAGATTTTTTTTATTTCTCTTCTTTTTTGTAAATAACCTCCAATCTCATAACTGTTTTACTTTTCTTTTTCAGCAATCATGGAAGCTATTGAGGAGATTCCAAATTTTCGTGGTTGGGTAGAAAAATTGTTAACCGCTGCTCCTATGGAAGAAAGATTTTGGAAATACCTTTCTAACAGGTTCGAATGGAAAGTGAAGACTCATGGTATCTTCCTCTTCCACTTTCTACCTTGCTTCCATACTTACTTGGGCACTTACTAACCTCTTTCTTCACTAAGGTTTCCCATTCGGGGTGTGAGTGCCGGATCAATTACTGCTTCGAGGCTCTCTCTGTCGATGGCTCAAGAGATAATCTTGAGTTCTTCGTCAAAAAGAAAAGCTGATAGAGCACACAGTTCTGAGAGTGAAGAGGAGCGGGATGAAGGCTCATTGGTTCGTAAGCCTCGATCTAGGAGACGTGTCATTTCAGATGACGAAGCTACTCCTCCTCCCAGTTCTGTTCCCATGCACGAGCCCGAAGGTGCTACCTTAGTAATTTCTGATGATGAGATGCCTGCCGCACCCCGAGGTTCTACTGAACATCTCTTTTCTCGTGGGTTTGACGAAGACTTCGGCTTTGTTTCTAAGGAAACGCCTCTTGCTTCTTTTCCCGTGTCTGTTTCAGTTGATCCTCAGTTCCCCGCATCTATTGCTACTGCCACTGCTCCGCCCGTTATTTTGACTCCCTCGACTGTTCTTACTGTTACAACTTCTCATGTTGAAGTTGGTTCCTCTAGTAACAGTAGGGTAATGAAAAAAGTTACCATCGAGGTTCCTGAGGATGGTAATCTTCTGAAGAAATCTGGCCAAGCTGATGTATGGCTGAAACCATTGATTGGCCCAGTTGAGAAGTCAAAACTGGAAAGCCACAGTTCTTTAACGTGGATGAATGATATCGTACATTCATCTTTAAAGGTATAAGCCTTAGCTTTTTATTTTGCACGTGATTTCCTTTTCATTGGTATCACATTTTTCTTTTCATAGTGTAGATCAACCTCATTGGCACGGAGATGATGAAGAGGGTCCACAGAGCAGTTAATGCACGATTATCACATAGGCAGACAATTGGAATGAGCAGTTCGAAAGTCTTCAACTTGAGAAAGAAGTCTTAGAGGAAGAAAAGTGTACCTTGGAGCAACAGGTAAAAGTAATGGCAGCAGAGTTCGCAGTTGAGAAAGCCTCATCCAATCAGGCGGGCAAAGGTAAAAACCTTCTCGAGTCTTCATTCGCTAAGCAGCTTTCCAAGGCTACTGAAGAAATTAGAGGTCTGAAGGAACTGCTGAACCAGAAAGAAGTTTAAGCCAGGGAGCTTGTTCAAACGCTCACCCAAACTCAAGAAGATCTCCGCGTATCTTCTAACAAAGTTCAATTTTTAGAAAGGTCACTTGCCCCCTTACAGGCTTCTTATGATGCTGCCTTGAATGAGAAGGAAGAGCTAAGAAGTGAGATTGAGCAGTGGGAAAACGGTTATGAAGCCCTTGAAAATAAGGCCGCTGTTGATGTTAATTGGGCTTTCTTGAACACACGTCTCGAAACTTTAATGGAGGCAAGCCGGGAAGGCTTTGACTTAGCTGCTGAAATTGCAAAGACTAAAGAAACTATTGAGAAAACCCAACAGAGTCAGAGCTTTTCTTCACTTGAGGTCGCATTCCAGAGGGTGATGAAGTGACTTCTGGTGAAGTTGTTGTTCAACCTTCTTCTGCTCAAGTTGTTCCTCCTGCTATTGATGATGCCATTCTTTTGAAAAGTTTGAAGTGTTGTTTCGTTGTTTTTTTTATTGGTGGAATGTTTGGAAGTTTTACCCCTGGTCCTGTTTTGGGGTTTAGTGACGCTTAATTTTTTTTACCCCTGGTTTGTTTTGGGGTTTAGAATCAAATGGTTAGGCTGTAACTAAGTTTTTATACTTAGTTTTAACCGAATTTATATAATATTATTTTCCGAGTTTTTGTTATCTTATTTTGGGGTTTGAAGACAAATATTTGCCTTATGTTTGCAAAGCTTGATATATAGATTTTTGGCTTTAATATCCGCCTAATTTAATGTTTGGGTTTTTGTTTCACCCTTTGTTATTTTAACTTTGCATTAAACATGCTTCAATGCTCCGTGACTTTTTTGAACAAGCACGAACTATAAAAGAGGGCCCTTTTATAAACGACACTTAATGAAGAAGACGTCTCAACTTCATATGGGTGTAAACATACGAAAGAAGAAGTAGGAACATACATATTTCTTGGAGTAACTTGAGGAAGTTTTGTATTCTTGAACTTTCAAACTGTATACTTTACATGTATTCGAATAACATCTAAACAACTCTTTCATAACTGTTTTCTTTATAACAGATTTTAAAAATTTCAAGGGTATATCTTGCAACCCACAACTAAATATTGCCNTGGGTTCGATCTCATTTCTTTAGGCCACCACACCTTATCTCCCATGCTTCTTCAAAACAGCTACCAACTCAGAGGTGCTAACATTGAAGCTGTAACCACCAATCTTCGCTTTTGTACTTCTGTCGATGTCCTGCGTGTCTCGCTCCTTTCCAAACTTAGATGACGAACCCGCGTCTCTGTCACTTGATTTGGAACCGTACCTCGGTTGTCCTGTTTAGAACGTGAATCCCTTCCTGCTGGTCCCATGTAAGGTTCGTACCTGTTCTTACCGGACCTTTTTTTAGTTTCTGGTCGCCTCGAACTTACTCTTTCATCTCCCCGCGACCGAGTGATAGTATCTTCTTCTATCCGCAGCTTCGTGCTATACCTGTTGTAAACATCATTCCAAGTTGTTGCAGGAAATTCTCGTAAACTTTCTTTGAGTCTCCTCATGGCTTCTGAGCTTTTTTCATTTAGGTTACTTGCAAATGCCATAGCCGCCCAATTATCAGGTACACGTGGTAACATCATTCTTTCACGCTGGAATCCATACACAAATTCCCTGAATAACTCAGTATCTCCTTGTTTTATTTTGAAGACGTCTTCCATCCTCTTTTCAACTTTTTGAGCTCCCGAGTGTGCTTTTATAAATGAATCTGCAAGCTCGGCAAAAGAGTCAATAGAATTTTCAAGTAAAAGAGAATACCATGTTAGTGCTCCTTTTGTGAGTGTTTCACCAAATTTTTGACCAGCACTGACTAAATCTCTTGCTTGGTCAGGTCGTTGGCTTTCACACCAGTTGTAAATACAGTTACATGATCTCGTGGGTCGGTTGTCCCACCATACTTCGGGATATCGGGCATCTTAAACTTTTTTGGAATTAGCAAAGGCGCGGTACTTGGCTTCCATGGTTGTTGAGAATATTTATCAATATCCACCCCTTTGATTATGGGTGGAACACCAGGTATCTGCTCTATGCAATCGTTCTGCTCCTTGAGCTGTTTCTGCAAAGTTAGTACTAAACTTTGTAAATCAGAATCAATTAGAATACCTGACCTTCCATCACGAGATTCGCTGGGAGTTCCTCCACTGCCTGAATTTAGCGAGTCCCGAGCATGGATTTTCTATGGTTGCGGTGTTATTTGGAGGTGGAGTTGGTGGTACAGTTGGCAACCCACTAACAAAACCTTGAAGAGCATTGTTGACCAGTTCTGCAATTAGTTGCTTCAATGCATCATCAACAACTTGATCTTCCCCTTGTTGGTCATTCACATGTGATGTTGATCTGTCAAGTGACCCTTCTCGGGAATGTTGAGGAGAGTTTCGGGGTGAAGGGATTGGAGTTCCATCCTCTTGTTAATTCTGCTGGTTCAACTGGTTTTGCTGATTTTGTTTTTGTTGTCGTTAGCGGTCGACATGATTTTTTGACGGAACAAAGAATTTGGAAAGTGAAAAGATTATCAGATTCCCGGTAACGGAACCAATTTGTTTAACCAAAAATTATGTAATTCGGTCAAAGCTTACTTTAAGAAGTACTTGGGCTACTGATAATCAAGAAATTCTATATTTACTCAGTGATAAGAAAGAAAATTAGAATATGAGATAGCAAAAATAGCCAATAGTAAGCAAAAGAAAATAATTGTATTCCAATAATAACCAAAACATGTCCGTACAAATAATATCCCTTTTCCTTATATAGGAATCTATAAGTACTACGTCTTTCCCCTTTTATGACCGAATCATTATGAGCATTAATGATATTAATGAGACGTTATAATTGGTAATCGTAACTGTTCATGAGGATTCTGTAACGTTTGAGATCATTCACGCTCATTAATTAATGATTCATGAATCTTTCCTTTTTACTGTCTTGATTCATTCCACCGGTACCTCTTCATGTATCCATTTAGACTTGAGCGACCATATCATTCCCTCTCGTGGGTGATTTGCTCGTATCTGTTACGACTCGTGTTTCTTTCAATGCATCTCTCCCGCTAGCGCTTTTTTAGTAATCCACGTGTCTTGCCATATCATCCACGTATTTTATTCCACGTGTAATATTTATTTTTACCAATACATATGTGTTGAAAATCCAGCTAAAAAGTAAAAATGGCACGGGCTAGCTAGTTTTCGGACTGGTCATTCAAAAATAGCCAGCGTTTGCAAAGTCATTGAAAAATAGCCACTATATTGCTGCAACACGGAAAGTTTCAGCATAATATACTGGAGATTGGTGCACCTGTGTATGAACTTCCAGCATATTATGCTGGACCGGTATGTTATACTGGAACTCCAACATATTATGTTGGACCAGTATATTATACTGAAACTCCAATATAATATGCTAGAAGTCCAGTATATTATACTGGAGTATTTTTTGGATTTTAAACAGTGTTTTCGTTCAGATTTATCTTTATATGAAAAGTGGCTAAATTTCGATTACTTTTGAAACTGTCGCTATTTTGAATGACCACTTGTAAATCTGGCTATTTTTGAATTTCTCATAGCTAAAAAAGTACAAAAATAGATTGTGAACACGGGTGATGTGATAGAATTACGAATTTGAACCCATGAAATTATTGGAAACAGCCTCTCTACCTGCATTAGGTAGGGGTAAGGTCTGCGTAGAGACTATCCTCCCCAGACCCCACCTGCTGGGATCAAACTGGGTTTGTTGTTGTTGTTGTAACCCATGAAATTCAAATCCTAGATCCACATCTGCATAGCCCGGTGTACAAAGCATTCCGTATTCACGCAGGATTCGGGAAAGGATTGCACTCCAAGGGGTGTGTTGTAGACAGCCTACCTAATGCAAATATTCACGCTCAAACCCATGACTTATAGGTCACACGAAAACAACTTTACCGTTACTTGAGAGCTCCTCTTCACATACAAGCAAGAAAGACAGCCAAAAAAAATCCAAATTGTTGAAACAATCAGGTTATCCAAGTCTCGGTACTTTTCAACTCCCTCATAATGGCAACTGCATTAAAAGCTTGTTTGGTGATAACTTTTTAAAACCACCCTAAACTCAGAATATGTCTTCAATATAGTGCTCTGGTTAAAGTTTTTCTTTTTAAGGGTAGTGTATATTACTTACTAACATTATAAGTATTAAGTAAAGAGGACAATTATATGTAAGCATTCATATAAATATCAAATTTATAATGTGATAGCAGGCTAAGTTACTATTTTGTCAGGCTACTAGTAACTACACTTATCGCAGAGATTTACGTGTAACCTATGTTGCTTGGATTCTCTAAAATAGCTTTCGTGTCGGATCCTCCAAAAATGCACTATTTTTGGAAAATCCAGCACGTCACTAAACAATACTTTCGGAGAGTCCAAGCAACATAGCCTGTAACTACATCATAATTGATCTGATTATGTAAAAAAAAAAATTGCACTAACATTTTACACCATCAGTGCATAAAATTTAGACGGTAATTAATTTACACGTGTTCGATTGTGACTATTCATCAAGCTGGTTTTTATCATCCACAGTATGTACGTCCCTATCAACTGTACATATCTTCTGCTATATATGCAACAATGAATTACCATATTCCTGAATAAGATATTTCAGACATCAAATTTGTCTTGATTTCTGCTACACAAAACTCTATTAGGACAATATTCTCTTTTCCTTATAAAGAGTTTTAACAAAGAATATGGAGATAGAGGCAGCAAGTACTGCAGCAAGTGGTGGAAATTGTCTTGATCTTGAAAAGGGGGTGGCGTTATCAGAAAATACTGTATTATCTGGAATTCAAAATGCTGCATATTTGGTTTGGGAAGATTTAACAGTAATGTTGCCAAATTTTGGGAATGGACCAACAAAAAGATTACTAAATGGAATTACTGGTTATGCTGAACCAAGTAGAATCATGGCTATTATGGGTCCTTCTGGTTCTGGCAAATCCACTCTTCTTGATTCTTTAGCAGGTCATCTCTCTCTCATCTCTCTCTATTACTAGTTGAGTTTATTACATTGCTATGTTGCGCAAACTCTCCAAAATGACGCTGCGTCAGTGTCGGATCCTCCAAAAACGAACTGCTTCTGGAGGATCCGGCATGCACCTAGCGATATTTTCGGAGAATCCGAGCAACATAGCTACATTGACACTTAAAAGAAATTTTTAGACTATTAAGTCACGTAAAATATAATTATATGTAATCATCTATAAAAGGTGAGATCACTATGCAGCAAAATAAGGTATGTAACTCTCCAAAATGATGCCGCATTTGTGATGGATCCTCTAAAAATGCACTATTTTTAGAGAATTCGATATGCACCGAGCGATATTTTCGGAAAGTTCGAGCAACACAGCAAAATTAACAATTAAAAGAAATTTTTACACTATTAAATCACCTAAAATATAATTATATGTAATTATCCTATGGCGCTTCAATGTACATAGGTTAAATTCTTAACAGTGCACCCATTTCTAGGGTGGAGCTAGAAGGTTACCTATGTTTCAGACGAATCCAGTAACTTCAGTCCAAATTTCGTGTATATATATATATATATATATATATATATATATATATATAAAAGTTAAATTCATAATCCAATTACTGACACCTGATAACATTATCTTAGAATTTAATTAAAAATCATAAAGTTCAAATCCTGACTCATCTTCTACGCATTTCATTTGCATGAGAAAGGAGAAATAATTGTGATAAACAACAATATCTAAAGTTACTAAGTACTGATTTATAAGGAAATAAAGCAAAGTATGGTGTTTCAAGCATAACATCATCATTACCTAGGAAATAAAGCAAGGTTATGGTGTTTGAAGCATAACATAAGTTTGCCTCAATTGTTTGAGCATGCATAATGTCAATGATTATGAATCTGTGTGTACTATTTTCTTCTTCTCCACAAACAGAAGACCTGTCCGGTGCAGAGGTGGATCTAGGATTTCTAGAATACGGGTGCACCATTGAAAAAGCAAGAAAAAAGTACCTTGAATAATTAACTTAGCATTCAACCAGGTGCACCACTCAACCTTTTTGGAGCATGTGCGCCAACATATTATACTGGTCAATTTTACGATATATATACATAAAATACCTAATTTGGCAAAAAAACTATGTGTTCACGTGCCCCCTAGAAACGGCCTGAATCCGCCCCCTAGTTAGTGTCGTCGCTAATGCACAAGCTACTAAGGCAAGTGCTTTAGGCCCCCAATTTTCAGGGGCCCCATTTTTCAATAATAGTTACTAAGAAGGACTTTTTCGAGCCGATATACATCGACATATTTCGAGCCGATATACATCGACGGATTTAAGTAATATACATCGTTAATGTAAAAAATTTAACATTATTAGTGCTATTTAACTGAACAATATGTTATTTCTTTACTAAAAAGCAGTATACCAGTTCCATATAGACTAGACCTACTAATGGAGCAAGTCCGACTTCTGGAAACACGTCTTCCTATTCCATCTTTTCTCGAATTTCCTTAACGGAAGAAATAGAAAGCAATCCCTATTTCGCATAGCCGCCCTTTATTGAACAATCCTTCTTTTTACCCTGCCCGGAGCCATCCATCTCCAAATAGTAAACGCTGCTAAGCTCCTCGTGTGAAATTGTCTCTGTCCTTCGCTTTCCCTTCCTTTCTCAAGGTAACTTTCAATCCTCCGATCCACTCTCGTACTAATATGCTAACAGCGGTTTAGATAACCAGGAGCTCCTTGTTTGGGAAAGAAGAAAATACCGGGTTAAGTAGGCAATTATACTTTTTAGGTTATTCTCATCTCTTTATGAAGAGTGTACGTTAATTTAACTTAATGGTGTAACAAATTGCAAACTGTCAGTGTAGAAATGAAAATCTTTATACAGTCAGACCTATCTATAACAGTATCCCTATATAACAACACTTCACTATAAAAGTCAAACTTTTCCGAAACCATTCTTCATGTTAAGTTATAATATATGTTCTCTATAACAGCACATCGCTATAACATCCAAAATTATTCGGAACAAACGAGGTTGTATATAGAGAAGTTTGTAGTAACTCTTGTTGTTGGAAATTTAATGAATTAGCACAATGTTGTATATGTCACTTTCTTTTAGTACAATTCATTGTACACTTGGAAAGTCAAAAATAGGAGATTGAAAAGTAAGTGTAAGCAGTGCATTAATATGTGTAGCAGTGAATTTTATTGTTTCCTCTGACTAGTAATAATATTATAGGACAAGAGGTAGATAGAAAGAGATAAATAAGGCGTGGGTGCAGTTGGTCACCTAATTGATATTATAAATGCCTCATCTAGCTAACAGTCTAGCTAGTATTCAATCCTGTGCGTATTTATAATCCCTCTAGGTATAATAGTAATTTTTTTTGTTTCTCAATCGATGTTCGGTACTCGCATTAAGGTACGACTAAATCTAGATTCCTGCTAGAAAATCTTACTTTGGAGGTAAAGAGCTTCCTAATAAAGCGACTTTATACCCAGGGCTTGAATTCAGAGGCGAAGCTACACTTTGGTTAGGGTGGTTAATTGAACAACCTTTGTCGGAAAATTACGCTCCGTATATTGGTAAAATATCAGGTTTTTAGAGGTACATAACATATTGAACACGAGATTTTTTTTTACTTCTTTCAAGTTTGAACACCCTTGAGGAAATTCTTGACTTCGCCGGCCAGTTCCGAGACCTCTAGTTAAGAATGAAGTAATACACTACCACTGCACCACAACCCTCGTTGGTAAAATAGTACAATAGTAAATTGATAGTATTTCCACTTGTCTAGTTACTACAGCTATAGTACGTAGAGTAAATTACACGTACAGTTTTTCTATTTGGAATCATGCTATGAAAGCTCAATTTTTTTTTTTTTTTTTTTTTTTTTTGTGTGTGTGTGTTTGTATGTTATTCATATTATATATAGAGTTATGCAAAATTCTAATAGCCATTTTGCCAAGGGTTTTCTAGGATGGCTAAATAATAGTACGAGTAATTAATTGTTTAATATTGAATTGAATTTTTGAAAATAAGATGGAGAAATATTTACAGAGTTTGGTTTTACTTAGCAGGTAGACTCTCAACAAATCTTGTAATGAATGGAAATGTTCTTCTCAATGGAAAGAAGAAAAGGCTTGACCATGGTGTTGTCGTAAGTGCTATATCCAAATCAACTTAATATTATGAAAATTTGGTAAAATTTATTCTACTTTGAATTATTTAATTAAGAAATATATGTATTTGCACCGTAAAATATTTCTATCCATAAATACATTTTAAAGCAAATATTGGTACTTTCTTAAGTGGCTTAGATCAAATTGTAATATTTTCATGTTAATAAATCACAATACAATATTTGATCTAAGCCACTTAAGTACATTAAAATTATCTATATTTGTGTGTTTGTGAAAAATAAATGCTTGAATCTGTCACTGATTACTTGATGTTATTGTGGACTATGTTGCGCGGACTCTCCAAAATGCTGCCGCATCCGTGTCGGATTCTCCAAAAATACCCTACTTTTGGAGGAGCCGACATGAATCCGACGACATTTTCGGAAAGTCCGAGCAACATAGATTGTTACCAGGCTTATGTGACACAAGAAGATATACTAATGGGAACTCTAACAGTGAAAGAAACTATCCAATACTCAGCTCAATTGAGACTCCCAAGCAACATGACCAAACAAGAACTAAACAAGATTGTGGACAATGTAATATCAGAGATGGGGTTAGAAGATTGTGCAGAAAATTTAATTGGAAATTGGCATTTGAGAGGAATAAGTGGTGGTGAAAAAAAGAGATTAAGTATTGCACTTGAAATTATAACAAAACCTCAATTATTATTTCTTGATGAGCCAACAAGTGGACTTGACAGTGCTTCAGCTTATTTTGTTGTTCAAGTTCTTAAGAATATTGCATTATGTGGTGGAAGGACAATAATATGCTCAATTCATCAGCCAAGTAGTGAAGTTTTTGCACTATTTGATGATCTTTTCTTGCTATCCTCTGGTGAAATGATATATTTTGGAGAAGCTAAAATGGCAGTTGAGGTAAGACAAGCTTGACTTTACTCTTATATGATGTTATTAAATATGTATTTTAATTAGTTTGCACTCTGACAGCGTAAAATTCTCTTCGGGTGACCTATAGTTCTCGGGTTCAAACCGTAAAAACAGCCACTAGTGCTTGCATTAGAATATGCTGTCTACATCACACCCCTTAGGACGCGTTTGGTACGAGGGATAAGGGATAATTAATCTCGGGATTAAATTTGAGATGGTTTTACCCCTACGTTTGGTTGAGATAAAATTGTGGTATAATTAATTCCGGAATTAGTTATCCCGGAATTGTAATATTTTTTTTAATCTCTATGGGAGGGTGGGATAACTAATCCCAGGATAACCAATCCCGGGATAATTAGTCATGAGATAACTTGTTTCCCAACCAAACGACCCCTTAGGGTGCGGCTGGGTAAACCCATCTCAAATTTAATCTCGGGATTAGTTACCCTGGAATTGTAGTATTTTTTTATCCTTATGGGAGGGTGGGATAACTGATCTCGGGATAATTAATCATAAGATAACTTGTTTCCCGACCAAACGACCCCTTAGGGTGTGGCCCTTTCCCGGATCCTGCGTGAATGCAGGATGCTTTCAAAATTTTTTAAAGAAGAATAAATGGGTTTATATAAAAAGGATGCTATAAACATTCCGAAATAAGCTATACGCTCGGTTATTGATAGAGTGAATAGATCTGCCATTTCTTGAAATCTCTCTTCTGATTCAAAATCGTAGTGTAACGTGTATCCTCGACACGAGATAGATCTTCCAAAGAACAAGACCTTTTTCGAATAAGCCAATTCATTTGGGACCCTGCAGATCCTTCCTCCAAGGCCCAAATAGCTTAATTTTCTCCCATGAACTATTTGTGTCAATGGATTAGTTCGATCCAAAACTTGAGATAATGGGTGTAAACCGAAGGCCGGGACAAAGGATCGCGATCCCGCGAGGGTGAGCTAACCCCAAAAACCCGTCCTCAGTTCGGATTGCAGGCTGCAACTCGCCTGCATGAAGCCGGAATCGCTAGTAATCGCCGGTCAGCCATAAACGGATGAAATCAAGAAATAATTCAACTAACAGTTCGAACCAAGAAATGGAAGAACGAAAGTCGTATGGGTTCACTTCGCCGGATGCCTTCTTTTTTTTTTTTTTTTTTTTTGCACTGACAACGTAATTTTTATCATCACTGCACTTTAACTGATTGTATCAGGTTGCTTACTGTTTTTCTACCCAATCAATTATTTCTATATGGTTTACATATAGTTAACTTTTAAGTGATATGATTGTGTAACATTCAATGTGTAGAACTTAAAACTTGTTAAGGTAAAGGCAAATAAATTTCGCTAATTATGCACTGACAATTCAAATTTTTTTTAATGTATATAACTTAAATCCGAAAAGTAAATGTGATGAACACTATAGAAGAAAGACTAAAATTAGGATTAAACTGTATATAGGTCAAAGTTGTAATATTTATTTGATTTTATGTTTGCAGTTCTATGCTGATTCAGGATTTCCATGTCCAACAAGAAGAAATCCAGCTGACCATTTTCTTCGATGCATTAATTCAGACTTTGACGATGTTACCGCCACTTTAATAGGCTCGCAGAGAATAAATGTACGTATGATATATAATGTCGGTATGAGAAATTTTCCAATTATCGAATTTATTTTTATCTGTTGTAGCAGATTTTTTTACTCTCATTCTTCCGGTGTACCACTCGTTTTACTTTTAGAGTGTGTTTGGTACGAAGGAAAATATTTTCTTTATCACTTATTTTCCTATGTTTGGTTAGTGAGTGAATTTTTTTTTTCGAAAATTATTTTTAGTGTTTGTTTAGAGAGAAGATTTTTTTTTTTTTTGAAAAATAATTTTTTATGCTACTTTCCTTATCCTCCTTCCCCCAAATCCTCATGTTTCCTATGCTCCCCCTCCCCAAATCCTAAATACCCAACGTTTCAGGACTCTATTTTCTTCAAGAATTTAATTATTTTTTTAATTCACACAAACCCAAAAGGGACTAATGTGTTGTTTTACTTTTTCAATCGAAAATAACGTTGAAAATTGTGCTACATAACTAAAAAGAAAACACTTTTTTTTTTGGTTGAAAAAGAAAGTACTCTTTCTACAATATGAAAAAACGTATTCATTTTGTTAAAATGAAAGAAAATAATTTTTCTACATCATGAAAAGAAAACACTCATTTTGTTGAAATGAAAAAAATACATTTTACTACATTATTTTATTGAAACGAAAGAAAATACTTTTTTATATCATGAAAAGAAAATACTCATTTTGTTGAAATGAAAGAAAATAATTTTTTACAACATCATTTTGTTGAAATGAAAAAAAATATTTTTTACTACATCATTTTGTTGAAACGAAAGAAAATACATTTTCTACATCATAAAAAGAAAGTATTTTTTTGTTGAAATAAAAGACGATACTTTTTATTACATCATTTTGTTGAAATGAGAGAAAGTACTTTTTTTGTTGAAATGAAAGAAGATATTTTTTACGACATCATTTTGTTGAAATGAATGAAAATACTTTTTCAACATTATGAAAGAAAGTACTTTTATGTTGAATTAATGAAACAAAATACTTTTTTTATATCATTAAAAAAAATACTCATTTTGTTGAAACAAAAAAAGAAAGTGCTCTATCTACAACATGAAAAGAAAGTAATCTTAATAAAACTATTTAGGGTGGGGGTAGGGCAGGGTTGGGGAGGTGGGTGGGTGTGGTGGGGTGGGTGAGGTAGTGTTGGTGGTGGGGTGGCATAAGTGTGGGAAGGTTGGTGGGGATGGAAAATAGGGAAGGTTGAAGAAGAGTTTTGGAAAATATTCTCCTTTCTTTCGATAGGGAAAACACATTTTTCTCTAATTAGAGGAAAATGAGTTCATGAGGAAAATTATTTTCCAAAACATTTAAGCCAACTAAACATAGAAAAATTAAAAAATTTATTTTGGAAAACTTTTTCCTTCGTACCAAACACACCCTTAATTTATGACATTTTCAAGGAAAAAAGACTAACATACTCCTTCCATTCCATTTTAACTGTCGCTTTTGTTCTTTTCACGCCCATTAAAAAAAATAATAAGTTTACTAAGTTATTCCTATTAAATGCTTTTTGAGAATTGAATAGTATTAAAAAGGCCTATTACTTCTTTAATATTAAAGTTATAATTGGAAACTACTAACAAATTTAGTCTTGAGTTCTTAAAATGACAATTAGGGGATAATTATTTGAGTTAAAAGCGATAGTTAAATGGGACAGATGGATTATAAGTTGTTGATTACAGTATTTATCATGTGGGGACTGGGGACATATTTATTTATTTATGTTGAAGAATGTAATAATATTTTATGATATTGTTTTCTTGAAAAGAGTAAAAGTGAGTCCAATCAGTTTTTGATGTATTTAAAATGTGTAAAACCTTCAATATAATTAAATAGAGTGAAAAAACTTCTAGGGAGATCATTTTGTTGTGGAGGATTATGAAACATTTTTCTTGGAATTCTTCAACTAAATTTTTATTTATTACATCCAGTAGAAACTTGAGTACTTTTTGACTTTTGCATTCGAATTATAATTCCCTACATTGAAATTATAACTTTGTTAGCATGATTTTAATTTTTTGACATCGTAAATTATTTTTCAAAGAACATGTAGTCTTAAAATATAATATAGGTCAAAATCTTAAAACAAAAAATGATAATTGTGAAAATTAAATATGTTATTCTTTCTATTCAGGATATCAAAGAGTCCTCAGGTTCACTGGTTTATCTTCCAACAGCAGAGTGTAGAGTAAGGCTTATTCAAAAATACAAATGCTCCAAACATAGATTGAGGGCAAAAGCTAGAGTTCTCGAACTCGCAAATATTGTAAGTTTTCACAAGCTTTTCTTTCTTTTCTTTAATATTAGTATAGTATTCAGACTCAAAAAATAAGTTTTTGAAAGGGCAGCCGGGTGCATGCTGCCTCTATGCGCTGGGTCCGGAGAAGGGCTGGACCACAAAGGTCTATCGTACGATTCACGATGACTCCTTATACTTGGGTAGATTCACGATGACTCCTTAAATATATTCCTGAGTAGTTTTAATCCCTTAAATATGTCAAAAAGTGAGTTTTTTGGTCTTCGTCAAATATTTAATAAATTCTGATTGTTAAATTTAATGCGCACTGTAAAAAAAAAGTAGAATTTAACACGTCGTATTTGGTAGGTGCAGTTTTAGGTCACGGGTTCGAGCCGTGGAAACAGCCTCTTGCAGAAATGCAGGGTAAGGTAACGTACAATAGACTCTTGCGGCACGGGCGGATCCAGCCTTATGGGTGGGGTGGTATGGCACCCGCTCGGTCAGTAAAATTATCATATATTTTTGTAAAAAATTTTTTTAACTAGGTTAAATATATGATCCAGTCACCCCCATTCGCAAACTAGACAAAGGTGCCATGACCGGTAGACCTTTTTGAAAGCTTTTCTCATGTGTAAAATTCAAGATCGAATTTATCTTGAACCTTGTCTGACTTTCTCTTTTCGTTGTGCTTTTTATTTCTTTTGTCCCAGTCATTTTCTTTTTTGGCTACCTCCCAATTCCTATTTGTCGTTTATTATTTTTATATTTTTTCCTCTATTCTATTACTTTATGTGTGATATTTAGCAAGAACACTCAAAAAAGAGCCTCCAAAATTTGAAACTTTTTTTTATAAAGGCGCCTGAGGGCACTGATTAGTATTAAGCATTAAACAAATTTAAATTTTTTTAAATTATATGCATTTCTCTTAATCTCAAATCTTTTAGTTTTCTTCTTCAAAATCAAAAAACTTGGGTCTTGATATTTAGATTGAGATCAAAATTAATTTATAGTTTTTTTTTTTATTATAACATAAATATTTTGTTATTCTATAATTTTTAAATACAATTAAAATCTCTTTAGTATTAAATTATAATGAATATTTCGCAAGCATTAGATTTATGATTTTATGTTTTGAGGTCATGTAGTTTATCTAATTCTGCATTTACTTATGGGGTATAATTTACCTATTGAAGATGTTTTTTTTCTCTTATTCTGATTGGTGGAGTTCCCTTATTAAAGATTTTAGTTTACTTGTGCAAATTTATTTTTAGCATACAAAAAAAATATAGTTCCTTAGTGAAAATATTGATTTTACTTGTATTATTAATAATAAAAGTGTGATTCCTTATTTAAAATGCTAATTAAATTTTCTTCTTAATGTCTGAGATGTAATTTTCATACGACAATAATAACATATACCTAATGAAATTCCATATGTAGGGTCTGAAAAATTGATGTAATTTTTATATTTGCAAATAAAGTGCTTATTAAATTGCCCGAATAAACTAAAAAAATGAACCGGACAAACGTTCCGAACAAACTATAATTTTTATATTTGCAAATAAAGTGCTTATTAAATTGGCCGAATAAACTAAAAAATGAACAGGACAAACGTTCCGAACAAACTATATATTAGTAGTTATTATAAGGTGTACATTAAAGGAAATTTTGGCACCCGCCACCTTTAAATCCTAGATCCGCTTCTGCCTTGCGGTTCGGTTCGGCCTGTCCCTGGACCCCACGCATAGCGGGAGCTTAGTGCACCGGACTGCCTTACTATTTTTAGTCTGTTTCTGGAGTCTGATGCAGCTATTTTCTCACTTTTGACAAACTTAGAGGACCAAAACTGCTCAGGATTATAGTTAAGAGACCATCTTGAACCTTCCCCCAAACATAAGGGACCATTTTTGTTATTTCCCAACAAATTATATTAATCTTTAAGCCTCAAGTTGTAGAATATAGCATTAATCCTTAACTAGTGAATTTCTATTTTGGGCAGAAAGATGTTGTGATAAAGGAAAGTGGAGGGAGCCAAGCAACATGGTTGAAGCAACTGTGTACATTGATAAGGAGATCACTGAAAAACATGAGTAGAGATTTTGGGTACTATTGGTTGAGAATTATAGTGTATATAATACTATCTTTTTGTGTTGGTACTGTGTTTTATGATGTTGGAACTGGCCATAATGCAATATTGGCAAGGGGAGCTTGTGCTGGTTTCATTTCTGGTTTCATGACTTTCATGTCCATTGGAGGCTTCCCATCTTTCATTGAAGAAATGAAGGTAAATACATTGTCTTGCTATTGTTATTGTTTTTTTTTTCCTATCGCTTCTTCGCTACCGTATTTCTTTGATAAACTACTGCGATTATGATTACCTTGAACTAAGGGTCTATCGGAAATAACCTCCCTATCTTACCTGCAAGGTAGGAGGTAAGGTCTAGGTACACTCGACACTCCTCAGACACTACTTGTGGGACTACACTGAGTATATTGTTGTTGTTATTGTTATTGTTGTTGATATTGTTTCGGACTTTCAAAAAATGTTGTTGCACCTGTGTCAGATCCTCTAAAAATGCACTACTTTTGAAGGATCCAAAGCGTTCTCAACGACATTTTTGAAGAGTTTGAGCAACGTAAAGTACAATTTAATTTAGAACAAGATTAATTAGCTAGACATTGGGCTTATAATATTTGCCTTTTTTTCCTATACCTAAGTACAACTGTGTTGTGATTTTTGCTCTCTTCTTCCTTTTTATCCATGAAATATCAGAAATACTGTTAAAAAGGACAAATACTACTAACCATAATTAGTAGGATTTAACTTTTACACACTGATAGTATAAAAAAACTATCATGTCCAAAAAGATAAATACGGGTAAATGTTTGTAAAAAATGAAATTAGTAACCTGAAAAATAAGGCAAATTACTGATTATAACAGATTAAGATATACACACAGTATAAAAATTCTTACTGTTAGTGCTTAGGAACGCCATGTTGGATTGTATATATGAGGGACTTTCTATACATTCGGAAACAGTCTCTTTACCTCCACGAGGTAGGGGTAAGGTCTGCGTACACATCATCCATCCCATACCCTACTTGTAGGATTTCACTGGTTATGTTATTAGACTTTCTATACTTGAATATGGATAAAAAAAGCTCATTATATCATTATATTTGAGTATTAACAATTCATTTTTTGCAGATATTTAGCAAAGAAAGGAAGAGTGGACACTATGGAGTTGGAGTTTTCATTCTTTCAAACTTCATTTCTTCATTCCCATTTCTAGTTATTATGTCTTTGTGCTCAGCAGCCATAACATACAACTTAGTGAAGTTTCACCCTGGCTTCTTCCATTTTTTGTATGCTACCATTGATCTCTTGAGCTCCATTGCTGTTGTTGAAAGTTGCATGATGCTTGTGGCTTGCTTTGTTCCAAATTTCACTATGGGACTTGTTATTGGTGCTGGACTTCTTGTAAGTATCAATTATCCTATCTTGCTGTTTTTTTTTCCGGTTCGGTGTTTGGTACCCGTTTTGGGACCTGATTAATCTGGATACGCATCAGGAAGTCCCACCTTGGGGTAAAACGTTCCCTACCAAGCTGACTCCATACGTAAGGCTTGAACCCTAGACCTCTACATGGAGGCAATGGCGGAGCCAGGATTTTCACTAAGGATGTCAAATATAAAAAATTAAGCACATGAACGCCAAATTCTTTGTTCCATTCCTTTTGTTGAAAGATTTAGATTCTATTACTGACAGTACATAGGTATTTTTATACCATTTTGGTAAAATTGACGTATAATAATGTAGCTAACTCTTCATATCAAGTCGGATATGGTAACATAAAAAATAGAACGAAAACCTGTTACAACCATTTAATTTGCATTGAGAGTGAAATTTTTTTTAAATTATTAATGTGTATAACTTAAATCCTTTGCGTATATAACGCAGGTTATGATTTGATTTTTTTTATTTTTTATTTTTGGTATAATTATTTGTTATATGCAGGGAACAATGATGGCATCAGCTGGCTTTTTCAGGCTAATCCCTGATCTTCCAACAGTCTTTTGGAAATATCCTGTTTCATATGTTAATTACATGTCATGGGCCTTACAGGTAAAATTTCTAAGTCATAAAGCTATACTACAACTTGTTAAGATTACACATTAGTTGGTTGTCCAATATGCATCTCCTAAATATCTAAGTCTTGGTTTTAAAGGCAAATGCAAGGTAACTACTAATAATAAGTGAAATTCGTAACCTGGAAAATAAATCAAGTAATCTTCTATGAAAGGTTAAACTGTAAATTCATAACTTTGACTGTGAATATAAGTTGAAGGGGAGCCTTGGAGCAACGATAAAATTGTCTCTGTATGACCTATAGGTCACGGGTTCGAACTGTGGAAGCAGCCACTTATGCTTGCATTAAGTTAGCTATCTACATCACACCTTTGGGGTGCGCAGCCCTTCCTTGGACCCAGGGGCGGATTTAGGGGGGCGGAAGGGGGTTCACACCGAAACATTACACTGTATATATAAGGCAAAATCTGTTTTTACCTCTATATATTATGTTTTGAATCCACTTGACACAGCCCAGAATCATAACTTAGAGGTCAAGGGGGTTCAAAACCTTTGTAAGGTCATTGGTTCAATTCTCACTATCTACAATCTATTTTAACTTTTTTATTTTTTGAACCCCCTTAGCGGAAATCATGCCTCCGCCACTGCCCGGACCCTATGTAAATGCGAGATGTTTCATGCATTGGACTGCCCTTTTTGACTGTGGATATAAGTTATAGGTTCTTTCGATATATTCCTTTTAACAATTTTTCTCTTGATTTTGCAATGCTAGGGAGCATACAAGAATGATTTAATAGGATTAGAATTTGAGGGTATAATCCCAGGTGATCAAACTATGAAGCTGAAGGGTGAAGTAATCATAAGCTCAGTGCTTGGATTTTCAGTTAAGCATTCAAAATGGTGGGATTTGGGTGTTGTAATTTCTATTCTAATATCATTCAGATTGCTTTTCTACATAGTTCTCAAGCTAAAGGAGAGAGCTTTACCAGTTTTACACACATTTTACACAAAGAAAACTCTTCAACATCTTAGTAAAAGGCCTTCATTTAGGAAAACACCACCATCTTTTCCATCAAAAAGACATTATAATGTTCACTCATTGTCTTCTCAAGAAGGCCTTAATTCTCCTCTCCACTGAGAATATTATTAGAGTTTAACAGCTTGTTTGGATTGGTTGTTATTTATTGTATTGTATCGTATTGTTATTTTAAATATAATGTTTGTTTTGATTGTTACTTAAATTTTATAGTATCGTATCGTTAAATCCATTCTTAAAAGAACTTTAGTGGTTAGTGTAATACCATTTTTTTGGTTTCCCTTTGTACTTTTTGGGTGATTTATGTATTGGCTATGTAGAAAATTGTTCCAATATAACATATGTTTTATAGGGAAGTTTCAATATTTTTCCTTTGTTTCAACTCTAGGGTGAATTTACAAGGCATGTGCTCTCCTTCCTATAATACACATTGATGTAATATATATTAAAGTCTTTTGCCCTGTGAAATTCACACTAGAAATTGCATGCTCCTTATGCCAGATCTTGCATTCAATTTTATAAGTTCTATGCACTGTCGATATAACAAAAATTTGAAGAAAGTGAATGTAATATAATTTGTTCTAAATCAATTAAACCATTATTTTCCTTCTTCCCCACCAAGACAACAATCTAACAAGGCACCATTATGAGGGCTAGAATTTAAAATTGCAACAGAACTTAGTATCCTCCACCTACAGTACCGAATCCACGATGTAGATTCAGTGGATTTTGCTTTTAAATATGTGCTCAACTTTTCCCAGGCACATTCGCATACATATATATAGTCCGAGCTAGACGAAATGAGTTAAAAATTGTGCATAAGAGAACTTTTTAAGAATGTCCACCACCATTATTATTGTTTCAATAGTTGAGATAGCATAAGTACTTGACATGAAATTGCAAGGAGTTATGAACATAAGAGAAGACGAGGATGAAATCAAAATAATTTAAATATGAAGGATGAAATAATACTGCAATGTCTAAAGCAGACAATTCATATATGTAGACAAGATTAAAAATGATCATATCCAACATACATGTGACACTATGGAGATTGAAAGCGTTATGAGGGAGTAATGACCTAAAATTATATTGAAGGATGTTGAAGATGTACGTGATTAAATAAAAACTATATACTCTCTAATAATTTAAGTTTATAGATGATATGGTTATACAATTCAATGTGCTATGAGAGCAAAAATCATCCCCATTCTAGTTTATCCAATATTAGGCCACCATGTTATGTTGTCCCTGCTTCAAACGTCCAATCCTGGATGTGCGGGAGGTGAGGGTTATATGTTCTACATTGGTTAAGGGACTGGACTATCATCTACAAGCTCTTGGACAACCCTCGCTTCACGATTTAGTTTTTGAAGTTGTCCAAGATCCTTATAACTCATTTCCTCCACCAATATGAGATACTTGACATTCCATTCACCCCGATGTCCAAGACTAGAAATTTGGAGCATGAACAACATAACATTGTGACCTAATGTTGGATAACCCAAGAATAACAAGCGGACGCCTAACTCAACTCCAAAATTTAGCTCATTGGTCCAAGACTATATAAAGAGACAACAAATATATTAAAAATAGAAGAAAGATTAGACTAACCTTAAATCTAAATTGCCCCTTGCCCAACACCGACTATCATCTCCAATCACCGGTGCCATCCAAGCACTACAAACGCTAAACGCCAATCATCCCTTAGCCTCGTGTTTCTAAAAGTGAAAAGCTAAGAAGCGACAAGATTGATGAAGCTTAAAGTGAAAGCGAGAAGTGAGGCGCACACTTCTTTGAAGTGAAGCACATAGTTTTACAGAATTTAAAAGTACAATACAATATGATTTTAGTACTATAATAATAAAATTTCAATTAAAATAACTGATTTAGTCTTCTGATATACAATAATGCCGATAATAATACAACTCCTTAAGTTGAGATTCAAAGAATTGATCCTCCTTGTTGCACTTTCTGTGTCATTATTGAAGCGCACACTTGTGTAAAAGCGCACGACTTCGCCCATAAAGCAATGACCTCTCGCTTTGCATCGCTTCATCGCTTTAACCGACGAAGTGATGACTTTTAATGACAATGCTTTAGCCCTAATGGTAGCAAAATAGATAAAAAAACAATTATCTATCCATACTATTCACTAAAAAATTGGTTGGATAATGAACTCTTTAAAAAACGGATCTAATATAGATAAAAACTATATTATCCACTTAGAAAATGGATAACTAATGGGTTTAACTCTCACATTTGTAAAGACTCAAATTGGGGGTGCCTCAAGTTTGGAAGACTAGGAATTCTCCCAAAAATGATCATATTCAAGAAGTCATGGATAATATGAGTACCCATATTATCCGCCGGTTAACCCATTTTCTATTCATATTAAATATGGGTCGGGTCGGATAATTCATCCGTTTTGTGTGACTCCTTTTCGACTCGTCCATATCCGACCCGTCCCGTCCATTTGTCACCCACACTTGGCCCTTACCCATCATCATCTATATATAATGGTGGTGCTAGGCTAACTTATACACACCTCAACTAATCTGCCAAGTACTTATTGTGACACCCTAAGCGAATCTCACATCGACAAAACACGGGAGAGATGTTGGGTATATAAGTAGCAAGGCCTTAGATTCTAGTGATCATTTTACAACCGTGCGAACCTAGGCCCAAAGTGGACAATATCACTAGTGGGGTGGATTGTTCGATATGATATTAGAGTCACTACGCGCGCAACTTTGAACGATGGTGGGGCAAACCTTACGGAGGATGCCGAGTCCCTATGGGGGGAGGAGGTGTATGTGACACCCTAGGCGAATCCCACATCGACAAAACACGGGAGAAATGCTGGGTATATAAGTAAACAAGCCTTAGACTATAATGACACGTTTTAAAACCGTGCGAGCCTAGGCCCAAAACGAACAATATCACTAGTGGGTTGGGATGTTACATATGGTATCAGAGCCACTCCGCGTGCAACCTTTAACTGTGGTGGGGGACGCTGAGTCCCTAAGGGGGCTGTATGTTACACCCTAGGTGAATCCCACATCGACAAAACACGGAAGAGATGCTGGGTATATAAATAGATAGGGACTCTAGTGATGCATTTTATAACCATGCGGTCCTAGGCTCAAAATAGACAATATCACTAGTGAGCTGAGCTGTTACACTTACTATCTCCACCAACACAAGTATCGAGTAAATCCGCCAACAAGAATTAGGTAGATTGGACAAATTGCTTAGTATTTTTGTCTTTAGTGAGATTTGAACCCTGATTTCCCATTATTTTCATCCAACTTTATTAACCACCGAGCCACACCCTTGAAAATCCGCCTTTATGATCTTCTTGATCATGCAATCACGACCACTTTGCTGTATTGCCTCATCTTTCCACTCCGGTAACCCTATCATGTGTCACTTGCCCTGTTGCGCCGTTACTATAACTTGCCCTTTCCACCATGCCCCTTCTACAACTCCTTCCTCTCGAACCTCTCCCGCCCTGACCTTCAGCCATTCCAAAACCTTGCTTTATTTTCTCAAGAAGTCAAAACCTTGAATTCAAGCTCCATAAATCACAAATTAAAAATACATGCAAAAACACATTCTATTTCAATTTATGAATAAACATCACAAACAATGAACAACACCAAATTTAATGTAGCATATAAATTTGAATGACAAGTACATGAGGGTCAAGCAACAATCTCACGGACTAACCGCTAAATTCATCAACCAGAAATTTCTTCCATCAGACAGCACATTTCTCTAACAGAAAGAGCTAATAAAGACTAGAATCAGGGTCTCAACCAACTACAAGAAGACAACAACACAATAGAAACTGTACAACAGGCTACCCAAATGAAATTGATCACCCATTCTCCAGCACTCAACAGTCTACCACTTACAAAAGTTGGAACAACTATGAGACCACGCCAAGTAGCATTCTACATTCTATTTACAAAAGCTGAAACATAACCAACCTGAGTGCACTGCTCAAGCTTAGCTGACCATTTCAGCAGCTTCACCAATTTTATTTACGTGCTCTTTTACCACTTTGAGCATAGGGCACATCCTAGTTGAATGCCATGAATCACCTGTAATCAGAAAGTTTAAATCATGTTCAATCTGCCAAGATAGCTTAGATGAATGGAGTTAGGCAGATGCAACTGCTACTTAAGGTAGTTGTTTTTCTCTTCCTAATCTACTTCTGATATAAAATAGTAGGATGGACTAAAACTTGCGAGCCGAAAAGGAAAAAAGAAGTATGAGTCTGATTTTAGTACTATCTGGCACAACATTATCTTGCTTGAGAATAAAAGTGACAGATTAAGCTGCAATGAGGAGTAGCTGAAGTTGATAGCTGTAAAATTAATCATGACGTGTCAAAATTGAATAAATGAATTCAATGATTCCAATTTTTAGAAAGAATCTTTTACAAGGTTTGACTGTCACGTAGCAGCCTAAATCAGTAAGATCAGAAAAATTACAGTGAAAATCGGAGTCAAACAACCAGTATTCTATGTATTGGTCAACATGGTAAAAGACAAATAGCTAATTCTTTTGTTCATTGGACACACCATTCTCGACTCTTCCATCAAAGCCATGATAAGGAACTTCAACCATCGGTCTCGGAACAGCGCGCCCACCAAAATCTTCAGGAAAGCATTCAAAGTCAGGGCCAAAATTGAACTTCACAACGCAATTAGGTTGGTCAGGAAGTGTATACATTGAAGCAGCAGGGTAGTAACGACCACCATAAAGATCCTTGAAAGCAACACCTTGACATACTCCATTTTTAAAGAAAGATATCTCACTCCCTGCTCAGACAAAATACAATATTTTGTACACAGCTTAATGAACACGACAATTTGACAACACAAGAAAAAGAATTTGCCAAACACGTAAGGAGGAAACAGGGGTTACTGGAATTTCTCAAACTTGATTTCCCCAGAGATACCTTTACAAACATATCTTTTGTAAGTAGATAGTGTTTTTCAGCATTTTGGTATCAAGACTACATAGTGAAATAGAGTTTGAATATTACACCAAAGGAGATCCTACTCATTGAGATGGTCAGCACACGCATATACACAAAGACGAGCATGTAATGTAAATTGCTAAATCAAACGAGCCATTAGGACTAGAACTTCATATCTTTGATTGACAAGTGTGAGAAAAGAACATCATTCTTGCTCATAATAGTTCACTAATACAGCAACTAAGCAACCCATACTATCTAAGCAATTGAACTAGGACATTCACATTTGTCATTGCGATATCCCAATACCACCATCACCATCAAAAACACCAAAGGTTTGCTCTTTGATGCTAACACGAAGGAGATGAGAGTAATGAGACCCCCCCCCCCCCCCAAATCACTACTGTGAGATAGTAGTGCGCTTCTTCTTGAATTCTGAATAAGTTAATAGCTTTAATAGAGTCTTTGCAAAACTCTAACACTAGCAAATTTGAACGAAGAACATGGTGATTCATCTTCACTCTCAAAAAGTTAATCCCTTGACCAGACTCCTTCAGAAACCCCATTAACCTATAAAACTAGTAGATACATGAGAAGACAATCAATTCTTTTCTTTTTTCTTTTTTTGACAAGGTAGAAGACATTCAATTAAAAGAAGACTTGTGGGTGTATTTGACTGAGACACAAGGTAATAAGACTTTTTGATATCCTAATTTATCACAAGAGGTTTGCTATGATTCTATATTTGAATAGTTTCCGCACATTCTTCCCGAGTTTATTAACCTTAAAGCATCAGCTCCTCTTATACACATATCTTACCTAATGTAATTCTTTGTTAGTTCTTCGAGTTTAAGGCATAAGTTCTAGCATCTAACTGCATAAAAATCAAAACTTTACCAAAAACCATCAATTTTTTCTTATTCGTTTGTGATCAACTTTTGAAACAACAGCAATCTAAAAGTATCAAAGCATCAGCTCCTCATTTATACACATAAGTTGTCCAAATTAACTTTAATTGACCATCCTAAGTTTGAATCAACAATTCAAGCAGCAGACAGCATAAAAATTGAACCTATATCAAAACAGCAGCAACAAACAACAACAAAAAAACCGATTTTTTACTCGAGCGCCTCAATCCCAAATAAGTTGGATCGTCCATATAATCCTCACTGACAGCATTCAAGCAGATTCAGCATAAAAATTGAACTTCTATCAAAATAATAGCAACAACAAACAACAACTACTACTACTTCTCACTCCCAAACAAGTTCAGGTTGGCTATATGAATCCTCACGGACAGCATTCAAGCAGCCACTCAACATAAAAATCGAACCTTTATAAAAACAACAGGAACAACAACTACACCTCAGTTCCAAACAAGTTAAAGTCCGCTATATGAATCATAGTTCATCATTTCAAGCAGCATTAAGCATAAAAATTGAACATTTATCAACAGTTCATAACAACAACAGCTACTACACCTCAGCGCCCAAACAAGTTGGGGTCAGCTATATGAATCCTCAGTGAAAGCATTCAACATAAAAATTGAACCTTTAACAAAACAACAGCAAGAAATGCTCAAATAAAATCTAGCACTTGAGCTGGGTGTCAGTCACATACCTGGAATTATTTTGGGAGGATCTTCCTTAGGATCAGAAGCACACATATACCTCTGTCCCTTATACCAAACAAGTCTCGGCGGTTTCGGGGCATACTGACTACCTTCAGGCAAATTAATATAAAAACCAATAATATCACCTTCACCATACCCTTGTTCCCCATATTTCTCCCTTAAAGCTTTATGAATCTTGCTACCATCAATATCTCTATATCCAAAACTATTCCCATCATATCCAACAGGTGCTTGTAAATCCCCTTTATCAGTGGACCACCCAAGTCTTGTATGCCCACTTTCACCTAATTTCATTACCTTAATCTCAAAATACCATGCTCCTTCTAATACCCCTCTTGTTGCTCTCACCATTCTGTAACCTTTAATACTCCCTGCAGTTAATCTATCTTCACTTATGTCCACTTTTTCTGCTTTGTAAACTTTTGAAAGGCAGATTTTCATATCTGGGCTGTCGTCATTTTTGTCAGGGAATCTTGGGATAGGTGTAATGTAAACTTTGTCTTCAGCTTCTTGTGCTGAAACGGCGCCGTTCTTGTTGGTTTTTGTGTTGCTGCTGTTGTTGTTGTTGTTGTTTTGCTTCTTTTTTTTGCCTTTACGTGAACTGGGTTTTGTCCAGAGGTTGTTGTTGTTGTTGTTTTTCTTCTTGTATTTTGCTTTCTTGCTGCTTGTGGAGGTCGGAGTTTCCTTTGCTGCTGCTGTAATTATGGGTGTTGACAAGGGCAATTTGGTCATTTCACCATTTTGTTGTTCCTCTTCTTCTACTTTTGGCGGTGTTAGGGTTAAAGTGGAAAGTGGCTTTTGCTTCTTCGGTGGTGGCTCTTCTTCTTCATCTTCATCCACGTCATCATCGTCGTCGTCGTCGTCTTCTTCTTTCAGGGGGATTTTCGGGTCGGTGGAAGGTAATTCGGGTTCGGGTTCTGGAGTATTCGCACTGCCATTTTCGACAACTGAAGGTGGAGCTTCGGCGGAGGATAGTGGAGCTTCAGCGTAGGATGGTGAAGCTTCTACGGGGATTAGTGGAGCTTCGGCGGCGGACGGTGGAGATTCGACGGCGGCGGTGTTTTCTTCTTCGTCGTCGTCTTGGTAAGTGGCGATGAGATTCTCCATTGTTTGAGACGAAGGAAGCAGTATCTGAATGGGTTTTAATAGTGGATAATTTTGTAGGCCCAATGTGGAGAGTTTCTTGTGGGCCTTATCATATAGCCCAAAAGCTTGACTAAAACATGAAGAGAAAACACAAATAGCGGACTAAATTCACTATTTACTTTTACTAACCATTATATATATATTGGGACATCCAGAAAAGCTATCCCATTTAAGAAGCCCCTAAGTATATCCATGCTCCCTTCTATCCTTGATGGATCAATAGAAAAACTTTACATATCAAAATGGAATTCCGAACCTCTTCTTCGACCCTGACTACTCAACCTAAGAGCGTATAGCTAATGCATTCCACTTATTGAACAAGATTCTATGGTCAGTCTGTGACCCCTGAATGCCGAAGGCATACTTGGGATGATCTCGTGTATATATATATATATATATATATATATATATATATATATATATATATATATATATATATATATATATACTACTTTTTATAATTTAAGCTTGGGTGAGTGGCTATTTAGGCTATTTCTTCAAATAACTTTAGCCCGTGTGAGTTTCTTGAGGTTCGTCCAGCCAAGGTAATATAACTGAAGAAACTTGTGAAATTGGACCAGTTACATATATACAAGAAAGACCTAAAATTTTATAATGTTCAAATAACTTGAAAGTGAAAATATTTATTTGGCGATTGCAGTTCTTAGTTTCCATACACGAAATTCGTCGCGAATGGTAAGCTAATGAAATCAATAAGATTAGTAGTGTGGTATTATAGCTATTGGTTTGTAAGGTTATAATTAAGTTATTACTATCTTACGAGTAGTTTGCTATATTTTATTAGTCTCTCTTTAATCTGTCATAAGCAACCGATCGACAACAAATAAGTTTCTTTTTTTATATTTACTTAATATGCAAACTTTTTTTGAGCCAAATCAGTGCTAGAAGTTAGGTTGATTGACCGCCCAAAAAATAATTCTTATTTGCATAATATTCAGAATAGAGAAAAAAGAAGTAAGTATATTTGTATTGCACTTATTAAACAACTAATGAGTCAAAATTTGCTAAACACATTGGTGCAGAAAGCGTATCTTTTAGTGGCCCAACAACACAATAGATAGACGTGATATAATATGGTAGATGTTGTTTAATTTGATGTTAATCAGTAAACTTTGCCCACTAGAGTTAAGTAAATTAAAATTTATCTACATGCTCAATGAGTTGTTTTCTTTACTAATTTTGGAAAGTAAATTGGTGACATAATAACAAGGGAACCCGTGATTAAACCTAACTCAACGGTTGTTGGATAACGTAGCCTCTTCTATCTTTCAGGACCAACGGTCATGTAGAAGCAATGACTATTGTGTATGGGTCAAAATTCGGCTAAGAAAATTCTGCATGAAGAGGTGACCAAGTGTAAGAACTGTGTCCAATCATGAACGACTAGGCCGAGGTCGACCCGGGCTTGACGATATGGAGCCACCAAGTAAGCTCCTAAGGCCGAGGGCGAGCGGCAGAAAAAGGAATAACGGCTAGTATAGCTTTGAAACTTTAAAAGAGAACCCTCTGCTGTATTTTTTTTTGGGTTTTTTGGGAATATCGCATATAAATAGTAGAGAGAAGGCGATAGGGGGGTAATTTTTATTTCTGATAAGCACTCTAATGAAAAGTTGACTCTAGAGAGAGAGATAAAGAAAAGTATTACCTTTCCTTAAGGATTCGATTCACTGTTCATTCCACCTTTTTCTCGCATCAGATCCGAGAAAACCTCATATATTCCAATATCCATTTGTCTTACATCGTTCTCAGATAAGAGAATCATCTACCCCATTCAATGTTTGGGTGATTCGTTCTCTCTATTTACACTTATTGCCCTTCAATATAGTTATTGCTCATCATTGTTCCTCCATTTATTCTAGACTGCATCATTTAATACCATTTGTATTAAATCGACTCAAACGATTATTCTGTATTATTTATACAAGCATGTGTTAGATCTAGAACTTATTATATTTAACTAGGATTTACCCATCATCTTTTCATTTAATTGGTTTAGCAAAAAGTTTCATACTTTTTGGTCAAACAATTTAGCGCCGTCTGTAGGGATTTTCTAGTCAAAGTCATAGCTTTTCTAGATTTAAAAAAAAAGACAACAGCAAAACACAAAAATTTCTTTTTCCTACTTGCACAGCTTAACATGGCAGGTAATGGAGAGCAAAGATTGAAGGCAGCGGCAGGCCTTACTGCTAACCTCCTAAACACCATCAATGAGGTTAATGGAGAAGACGAGGAGAACGTGACACCAAACGATTCCCCTAGACGAAGTGGTTCACCTCTTCCTCATAGCAGCGTTACCACCTCCCATGGAAAAGCAGCCTCCACGTCCACAACGGAAGAAGCACCACCAGCAGTGAAAAAACTACTAGAAGCAACGAGTACGCTAACCAACATACTCGACAAACCTGCCCAAAGGGCAAGCAGGGAATATGCACGAGTCGACATCACAACAACAACCATTGAGCAGCACGTCCCTCCTCCTTCAACATGTATCACTTACACGGTTAATGATGCAGGTAACGACACCCTTATAGCTATTCTAAGAAAAATGGAGGAGATGGAGAATGAAAATAAAGCACTCCTCGACCAAATGAGGGAGCACCAAGAAAGGGTAGATAGACATCAGGCGTCCCAAAGCTTCTACCAAAACAGGATGCCGGCCGGTTTGTAGAACAACCATACAGCGACGAGACCGCACCCCATGCTATACCTAAAACATTGAAGATGCCGCCGTACTTGAAGATATATGACGACACAACGGACCCTGAGGATCACGTCACCCACTATGTCACCGCAGTAATGGGAAACGACCTCGCCAAAGAGCAAGTATCATCCATATTGTTGAATTTTTTGGGTGAAATCCTAACCAGGGGAGCGCTGACGTGGTACTCACAACTGCCAACGCGGTCCATAGAAACATTTGAAGAAATGGCCGACAAGTTCGTCACCGCACACGCCAGGGCCAAGAAAGCAGAGGCGAGAGTAAACGATATATTCGCCATTAAACAATCACCTGGCGAAGGGCTCAGGGACATCCTCGCACGGTTCAACCGAGTTAGAATGACTCTCCCAAATATGCCAGAAGGAATGGCGGTAGCAGAATTCCAAATGGGCTGAACAGGAGCGGTTCGAGGACAACCAAAAAATTATTAAGCCGACTCATGAAATACCCCTACCACTTGGGACGAAATCCACAATGCCTATTGCGCCGAGATGAGAGCGGATAAGGAAGACCTCAATGGACCGACCCAACGGTTGACATCAGTCCAAATGGAGGCGAGAAAAGACCACATAAACGATGACAGAAGGGACCATGCAGGTCCACGCCCCAACCGTGAAAGACACCAGCCATACGTCAGAGCTGCCATCATACCACCCCCCCCCCTCCATGGTGACGGTCCATCCAGGCCACAGACAGGGACTCACCGAAACGAGAGAGGTATGCCTCCATTATTATCCGCTCACAACTCTTGTGTTTCTCCTTCAGAGATAGTCTACGCCCTAGAGAAGCTCGGCCCAAAGGTGAAATGGACACAAAAGATGAAGTCCGACCTAAACACCAGAAAGTCGAACGCCCTCTGTGAATTCCACCAGGAACAAGGTCACAAGACCGAGGACTGCATCGCCTTGAGGCAAGAGGTAGTGAACATGCTCCATCAAGGGCATTTGAGAGAATTAATGAGCGACCAAGGAAGAGCGAACTTCGCTCGAGGACGAGAACAGCACCAAGGACCGCCAAAGACACCCTCTCCAACCCGCACCATCCAAATGATGATGAGGCGTCAATCAACAACGTAAAGTTCACAGCCACCCATAAGCTGAAGCGATCAAATCAATAACCCATGAACAATATGACGACCTCGAAGAAAGTACCATCTTCGACGAGTCGGATACCCACGGTTTGACCTTTCCTCACTATGATGCTCTTGTGATTACTTTGCGTATTTCAAATACCGATGTAAAACGAATTATGGTATATGACGGAAGCAGGGCGTGCATTATCCACCCTCGAGTCCTCACACAAATGAGGCTTGAAGATAAGATAGTGCCACACTGCATCACACTAACGGGTTTTAACAATGTAGTTGAGCGGACTTCCGGAAAAATCACACTACCCGTTCTGGCCAGTGGTATCACTCTGGAAACAATGTTCCACATTATGGATCGAGATACGGCGTACAACGCCATCATAGGACGGCTATGGATACACGCTATGAGGGCCATCCCATCTAGCTTATATCAGGTCATCAAGTTTCCTACCCCGTCGAGAGTATTCATTATTCGCGGCGAGCAGCGCACAGCCCAAGAATGCTACCGCATCCCCCAAGACTGCACCTACACTCAATAGTTAAAGGGCAAAGGCGCAGAAGCATAGCAATTAACGAGGTTGAAGTCGAACGCCGACGAAGGGACATCAAAGAACCCGATATCGTGGAAGCTACGAGATCAACTGTGGAAGACCTCGACCCCGTGCAGCTCGATAAGAGCGACCACAGCAAAAAGGCTTATATCGGCCACAAACTACAAGAACCAGGTAAATTCCATCAATTTCTAACTAATAATGCGGACTTGTTTGCCTTCTCTCATGCAGATATGCCGGGCGTCCCAAAGGAAATAGCAACATACAAATTGAACGTCGACCCACTCTAACCCCTGGTACGGCAGGTTAGAAGAAAATTTAATGCCGCAATAAATGATGCCGTCCGTGAAAAGATAGAAAAATTACTTGAAAACGGCTCTATCAGAGAGTCAAAATACCCCCAATGGGTCGCCAACGTGGTCATGGTAAAAAAGAAAAATGGGAAATGGCGAATGTGCAGACTTCACAGATCTGAACAAGGCATGCCCGAAAGACTCATTCCCACTGCCACACATTGATCAGCTCATCGATGCAACAGCAGGGCACGAGCTAAAGTTTCCTGGACGCCTATTTAGGCTACAATTAGATCCTCATGGAGGAGGAAGACCAGGAAAAAACTACTTTCATCACCCACAAAGGGACGTACTGCTACAGAGTTATGCCGTTTGGATTGAAAAACACAAGGGCGACATACCAGAGGCTGGTAACCAAATGTTCAAAGAGCAGCTCGGCAAAACCATGGAAGTATATATTGACAACATGTTGGTTATGTCGAAAAGAAAGGAAGACTACATCGACCGCTTGAGGGAAGCCTTCGGCATACTCAGGAGGTACAGCATGAAATTGAACCCCGAGAAATGCACCTTCGATGTAACCTCAAGAAAATTCCTCGGCTTTTTGGTGTCGCAAAGAGGCATCGAGGTTAACCCCGACCAAATCAAGGCTATAGAGGGAATACCAGAAAACTTGACCAACAAGAAGCAGGTGCAGAAGTTGACCAGCCGCATAAGCGCCCTATCGAGGTTGATCTCACGATCCTCTGATAGATGCCACAAATTTTTCGGCGTGCTCAAAAAGGACAACTGACTCCAATAGAATTCTGTGTGTGTCGATGCCTTGAGAGAACTAAAGGCGAACTTATCTTCGCCCCCACTGCTTACTAAGGCATAACCCAGAGAACGCCTCCTAATATACCTGGCCGTGTCAGACGTTGCAGTAAACGCAGTCCTGGTCTGAGAAAATAAAGGTATGCAATCTCCAATCTACTACATTAGCAAGACCCTTGTCGACGTTGAAACGAGGTACCCCCACCTCAAAAAGCTGGCCTTGGCTTTAGTCGTAGCTTCACGAAAGCTTAGACCTTATTTTCAGTGCCACCCCATCTCGGTGGTCACAACCTTTCCTCTATGGAGCATCCTACACAAGCCCGAGCTGTCGGGCAAATGGGCCATTGAATTGAGCGAGCACGATATAACCTATCAGCCGCGAATAACGATAAAGTCGCAAGTACTCGCCGACTTTGTTGCCGACTTCAACGCTAAAATAATGCCCGAGGTCGAAAGGTAAGCCACTAATACTTCCCTCAAGACACACGACCTATGGATTCTGTACACCAATGGCGCCTCAAACGCGTCAGGATATGGACTAGGACTCGTACTCGAGGTCCCGACATGCGAGATAATTTGCCAGTCCATACGATGTCCCGATATGACTAACAATGAGGCCGAGTATGAGGCTGTGATTGTAGGGTTAAAGTTGGCACTCAAGTACGGAGCACGACGGATAATCCTTCGATGCGACTCAAAACTCATCGTCAATCAAGTCACAGGTACTTTCCAAATCAAGGAACAAAGACTACAAAAATATCAGGCCGAAATCTACAAGTTACTGCTCGAGTTTGACGAATACCAGCTCGACCAAATACCTCGAGCGCAGAACATCGAGGCGGACGACCTCGCTAAATTGGCGGCAGCCACTAAAGGCATAACCGGAAAAGAGAATGTGGTCACTCTACTCCACTCGACCATCGACCAAATTGAGATACACACTATTAACCTAACTTGGGATTGGCGCAACCGTATTGTCTCCTACCTGCAGGACGACGTACTCCCAAACGACAAAAAAGAAGCCAAAAATCTTCGAATGCAAGCAGCCAGGTATAGAACCATCAACAACGATCTGTTCAAAAGGACGTATGGTGGCCCTCTAGCAAAATGTCTGGGACCAAACCAGACACGACGCGTCCTAGAAGAGGTCCACGAGGGTCACTGCGGGGCTCACACCGGCAATCGAGCCCTAGTCAGATGTCTCATACAAGTAGGCTACTACTGGCCCACAATGAAATAGGAGGCTGCCGATTTCGTTAAAAAATACACCCCTATAATCCACCAAGAGGGCGAGCATCTCCACTCAGTCACTTCGCCTTGGCCCTTCATCAAATGGGGAATGGATATCGTCCGCCCCCTTCCCGCAGGATGAGGTAATGTACGATTTCTTTTGGTTTTAACTGACTATTTTTCTAAATGGGTAGAAGCAGGTGCTTGCCCAAATACGCGAACAAGAAGTGATCGCCTTCATATGGAGGAACTCGTTGCCGTTTTGGCATCCCCAAAGAAATTAGTTGTGACAACGGACCCCAATTCACGGGGAAGAAGGTCGCCGAGTTCTTCGAGAAATGGCACATCAAAAGAATACTCTCTACGCCATATCACCCCGCAGGCAACGGACAAGATGAATCCTCCAACAAAAAGATATTGATATCATGAAAAAGAAACTCGAAAATGCCAAGGGACTGTGGCCAGAGTTACTGCTAGAAGTACTGTGGGCGTACCGCACCACGCCAAAGACAAGTAGAGGGAAAACGCCATACTCACTAGTCTATGGGACTGATGCAGTGATACCGGTTGAAGTCGGAGAACCAAGTCTAAGATACTCAAATGAGAGCGGGCCAAACAACGATAAAAGCAGAAGTCAAGACCTCAACGAGGCCGACGAACGAAGAGACATGGGTTACATAAGAATGGTAGCCCAAAAAACAACAGGCAGAGCGGTACTACAACAAAAAAGCCAAGGCCAAGTCACTCAAAGTCGGGGACTATGTACTCAAAACCAAAACACAGGCGAGCAAGGATCCACGGGAAGGCAAGCTGGGGGCCAATTGGGACGGCCCATACAAAATTACGATAGCAGTAAGCAAAGGGTCATTCCAACTAGAAATAATGGAGGGAAAATTACTAACAAACAATTGGAACGTCCCCCACCTCAAATTATTCAACTTCTAAGGATAGACGCCTCCCAAGTCGTACTCTTTATCCCCCACCGAGTTTTGTCCCAATTGGGTTTTCTCGGGGAGGTTTTTAACGAGGCAACGAAGAGGGAATCTCGAAGCTAAGTGTAAGTTCATCGCTCGACCTCTCAACTACTTCTCCAGGTCGACCAATGAAGGGACTAGATAAACTGGGACTTCTCCAATGTATGCATGAACAAAGCAAAAACATGGAAACTTCTCCAGTGAATGTATAAACAAAGCGAAATACGCAAACACATGTTCACATTTCTCCACCAACTTCATACATTATGCCAATCCAGGAAACAACATTCGACCTCGCTCGAATCGACTAACGTTCGACCTCGTTCGAATTAATTTTAAAGTCTACATTCGACCTCGTTCGAATTAAATTAAAGTCTACATTCGACCTCGCTCGAATCGACTTACATTCGACCTCATTCGAATGAATTTTAAAGTCTACATTCGACCTCGCTCGAATCAATTTACATCCGTCCTCGTTCGAATTAATTTTAAAGTCTACGTTCGACCTCGAATTAATTTTAAAGTCAACACTCGACCTCGCTCGAATAGACTTACTTTCGACCTCGTTCGAATTAATTTTAAAGTCTACATTCGACCTCGTTCAAATCAACTTACATTCGACCTCGTTCGAATTAATTTCAAAGTCCACATTCGACCTCGCTTGAATCGACTTACATTCGACCTCGTTCGAATTAATTTTAAAGTCTACATTCGACATCACTCGAATCGACTTACGTTCGACCTCGTTCGAACAAATTTTAAATTCAACACTTGACCTCGCTCGAATCGACTTACGTTTGACCTCGTTCGAATTAATTTTAAGGTCTACATTCGACCTCGCTCGAATCGACTTATGTTCGACCTTGTTCGAATTAATTTTAAAGTCCACATTCAACCTCACTTGAATCGACTTACATTCGACCTCGTTCGAATTAATTTTAAAGTCTACATTCTACCTCGCTCGAATCGACTTACATTTGACCTCGTTCGAACTAATTTTAAAGTCAACATTCGACATCGCTCAAATCGACTTACGTTCGACCTCGTTCGAACTAATTTTAAATTCAACACTTGACCTCGCTCAAATCGACTTACGTTTGACCTCGTTTGAATTAATTTTAAAGTCTACATTTGACCTCACTCGAATCGACTTATGTTCGACCTCGTTCGAATTAATTTTAAAGTCTACATTCGACCTCGCTCGAATCGACTTACGTTTGACCTCGTTCGAAGTAATTTTAAAGTCTACATTCGACCTCGCTCGAATCGACTTATGTTCGACCTCGTTCGAATTAATTTTAAAGTCTACATTCAACCTCGCTCGAATCGACTTACATTCGACCTCGTTCGAATTAATTTTAAAGTCTACGTTCGACCTCGTTCGAATTAATTTTAAAGTCTACATTCGAACTCGCTCGAATCGACTTACATTCGACCTCGCTCGAATTAATTTTAAAGTCTACATTCTGACCTCGCTCGAATCGACTTACATTCGACCTCGTTCGAATTAATTTTAAAGTCTACATTCGACCTCGCTCGAATCGACTACATTCTAACTCGTTCGAACTAATTTTAAAGTCAACATTCGACCTTGCTCGAATCGACTTACATTCAACCTCGTTCGAACTAATTTTAAAGTCAACATTCGACCTTGCTCGAATCGACTTACATCCAACCTCGTTCGAATCAATTTTAAAGTCAACATTCGACCTTGCTCGAATCGACTTACATTAGACCTCGTTCGAATTACTTCTAAAAGTCAACATTCGACCTCGCTCGAATAAATTTTTAAGTCAACATTCAACCTTGCTCGAATCGACTTACATTCGACCTCGTTCGAATTAATTTTAAAATTCAACATTCGACCTCGTTCGAATCGACTTACATTCAACCTCGCTCGAATTAATTTTGAAGTCTACATTCGACCTTGCTCGAATCGACTTATATTCGACGTCGTTCGAATTTAATTTAAAATCTACATTCGACCTCGCTCGAATCGACTTACATCCGACCTCGTTCGAATTAATTTTGAAGTCTACAGTCGACTTCACTCGAATCGACTTACATTCGACCCTGTTCGAATCAACTCTTATTCGACCTCGCTCGAATTAATTAAGACACTTACGTACATACAACTCGGCTCGAACTAATTAAGCAACTACCCGACCTCGCACGAGCTCAACTTACAATCGGCCTAATTGAAGTGCAATCAAAGCAGTCAATTGGGGAAAAATTTCGAAGGAAAAATAAGAAACTCAAACGGACACCAAAAGTATCATTCCAAAAGACATCTTACAAAGGCCAAACAGATGCCTGCAAAACAAAAAAAAAAGAACAAAAGTACAAAACAAGTACACTACTCGGCAGTATCACCCCCATCACCATCATCACTAGCACCCTCGCCGTCGGAGTATTCATCATCATACCAAGCATCTGGCTCGAGCCCGCCTACATTATTTTCATCATCACCCTCCTCGGGCGTACCGGGATTGTAGCAACAAGCTTCCCGAGCTGCACGTGCCTTAACACGAGCATCCTTAAATTCTGCCTCAGAAGCTTTCCCGGCCGTCATCAAGTCCCTGAATATGTCTAGATGAGCCTCAGCATGAACCCACTTCTCGTAAAAATCACGTGGAGCGTTGGGATAAGTGGAAGCATAGGAGGAAGATGGTTGAGTCAGTAGCTGCGCCTTCTCGGCCTTGAGGACGGCAATCTGCTCGTTTAGGTCTGAAACCTCTGTCTCTAGGCCACCAATTCATTCCTCGAGTCTTGCCTCTTTAAGCGCAGATGTCTTTAATTTATTTACCCGCTTTGATCTGAGGATGTGGATGGAACCCGCTAGCGCCGCCGCCTCTACCACAGCCCTCGTCCTAGCTTTCTCGTCCCTCTCCATCTCCGCCGCTTTTGTGGCCAACTCATCACTCAAGCCGTCGGCTCTAGCTTTACTTTGCTCAAGCTCGGCCAGCAAGGATGCCACCTGAGCCTGAAGGTCCACTCACTCTGCCATAACCCCCTTGCTCACCTCAAGCTCGTCCTCTTTGGCTCCTAACGTTCTTTTGAGCTCGCTACACCTACCGATGACTCTCACGAGCTCATCGTCCTTCTGCTTCAGCTCAACATCCTTTCGCTTTAGCTCGTCCCGTAGACTCTGGAACTACCCATCCTCGCCGAGTATGCTGCTCACTGCACGATGCCTGGTATGATACTCCCTGTACTTGGACTCCATTCTTTTATAGAGAGCCTTCCTCTTCTCTTCTCGACGGGCACACTCGATCTCTAGAATGAGAGTCTGATGAAGTAGGAAACAATCAGCAAAGACAAACAAGGTAAAGAAAAGGAAAAGATACGAGAACACTAAAAAGACAAAAACTTACTTGCAGGGCCATCCCGAAGATGTGTAACGACAAGTCGGCATCCTTGAATGTCTGCAAGGTCCTATTCTCGGTGCCAGTGTAGAGGGGAATCAAAGCTGGGACCACACTCTCCGAGTTGGTTAATAAAATGCAGTCCAAGGGAATGACGATGTTTCAGGTACATCCCTCCGTTCTCACCTCTACCCGAGTAAACCCTCGTCGAACGTCCGCTCCTCCTCGGGGTCTATATCATAACCGGACCCATTGTCGTCTATGACCACGGTCTTTCCTTTCCCCTCGGTGGACGAAGATACGACCTCTGCTTCCTCTGACGGTCTCCCTTCCACGGTGACCTCTGGCGGGAGAACAGTATCCGCAACTGAAGGACGTGCAGACTCCACGCCCAAAACAACATCACTTTCGGGTGCGGCCACGATCGTAACCACACCGCCAACCTCTACTCTCCACCTTTTCAGCGGAGCTATTTCCTCCTCGCCTGGTGAAGACTCGTCTACTAGATGTAATGCTGGGAAGGTCGGAGTCTCTGATGGAGCAGCCTGACGGCCAGGCCCATCTAAAGCCGGAGTTTGTGAAGAAGTATTCCTTACGGACTTAGTCAGCACGAACTGTGACCCGGTCCAGGCACCCGATTGGCGAAATGCGGGAACGAGAGCCTTCGCCTTTCTCGAAGTTCTACGACCTAACACCAAAGGGAAACTGTAAGTAAAAAAGAGAGAGAGAGAGAAGAGAAAGGGATTAGGATGAGGTCTAAATGGTCAAAGATCGAAATCCGAATTATAGGTCGAAGGCTTGGGTTCAAATTTCTTGTGGGAAGACGCCTAATCGCGAATCCCCACTGTGTGGGGCAAGCTTTAGGCCACCCAGTCACTAATATCGGCGACCAACGAAGGAGGATATTTCTCGGCTACACGAAAAAGAAAAAAGAACGATTAAGCCGCAAAACCAAAAATAAAAGGGAAAAGGAAAGGAACGTACTTCAATCACCAAAAGCACTTACGGGCAAAGTTCCACTGCTCAAGAAATCCATTGGGGCTGGCCACCACATGCTCGGTTTTGATAAAAAAGAAGTTGAACCAAAACCGATGATTCGCCTTATCGTCCATTCCTGTCACTAGCCCCTTGGTCCCGCGGTGGCGAAGGTGTATCATTGTGCCCCTGTGGAAGCTTGGTGCGAAGAGATGCAACAAATTGCGAATAGAGTTTCCACAGCCGGCCATCTCCACAAACTTTATCAGCATAAGGAAAAGCTTGTAAATGTAAGGGGAGAGTTGGGCCGAGCAGATGCCGTAATACGATTCGCTGTTCATTCCACCTTTTTTCTCACATCAGATCCGAGAAAACCTCACATATTTCAATATCCATTTATCTTACATCATTGTCAGATAAGAGAATCATCCATCTCATTTAACATTTGGGTGATTCGTTCTCTCTATTTACACTTATTGTCTTTCAATAAAGTTATTGCTCATCATTGTTCCTCTATTCATTCTAGACTGCATCATTTAATACCATTTGTATTAAATTGACTCAAACGATTATTCTGTACTATTTATACAAGCATGTGTTAGATCTAGAACTTATTATATTTAACTAAGATTTACCCATCACCTTTTTATTTAATTGGTTTAGCAAAAGGTTTCATACTTTTTGGTCAAAAATATTGTTCATTAGGTCATTTTTAATGGAACCGCAAAATTTTAGACGATTCGAAGACTGTCGCCCGAATTCATGAAGATGATGTGGACATTAGCACACGAAAAATTGGAAATCATATTGACTTCCTGTTTAATGATCCTAAAATGTCAAAAAATGAGGAACGGTCATGGATAAGCAATTACTATTGTTCATTAGGTCGTTTTTGATAGACAAATAAAATTTTAGGTGATTCGGGACCAGCTGCTCGAAATCATGAAGATGACATGGTCATTAGCACACGAAAAATTGAAAATCGTGTCGAATTCATATTTTATGGCCATAAACGCCAAAAAATAAGGAACAGTCATGGACAAAAAATCCCCGACCTCGGCAAAAAATGAACGGCGGCATCGACCGCCTGCCTTTTGGCCTTTGCGTTCCAAACATGGTAAAACCGACGACTACACTGCTCTATACCAAGTCATGAGCGATAGCGAAGGGGCTTCTTCCTCGAGTCTTGTCATGATCGCGTGGAACCTCATGGGTAAGGATAAAGAAATGGAACTGATAGAGAAATTTATAGACCTAAATAGGATAGGAGAATTGCTAAGGGGAATAGAGAGATCATACTGAGAAATAGAAGAATCATTTATGGGTACAACTATTTTTTGAACGAAGTGAGAAAAATGCGATCCGGAAAGAAGGAGCAAAGACGAAAAAGCTCAAGTGATTTTCCCTTGACTACTGTCAGGCCAGGGAAGTGTTGACACCCAATTTTTCCCTATATATTTTTCAGTATACAAAATAACTTCAAAAGGGCATATATATGCATATGTAAGCATATTCAAGTGTTTTATTATTTTTCCATAATTTTTAAGGTTTCAAATCAATTTATTTTCATCTTTTATCCATAAAAATCCAATGATTATTTACAAAATTATTATTTTTGGTAATTCATTTGTCGGACCTTTATATTTATGCTAAGATATAGAAAAGGTAATTTTTTGCATATTTTTACAAATTTATTTAGTAATTTTATGCTAAATTGCATATAATTGCAATATTAGCCCCTTTTAGAGTTAATTGTATTTTATATTCTTAGAATTAAGTCCTGTATTTTTTAAATTGTTAATTATATGTTATAAATCATTTTAGTACTTTTAATTTATTTTCAGAAATTAATTTATCACTTTTTATAAATTAAATAGGGAAAAATGGCTATTTAAAATTTAGCCCAATTGCATTTCAATTATAGCCTAAATCCTACCCCAATTAAACCCAATTTCCCCGGCCCAATCCCAATTAAACCCCGACCCAATCTCAAATTGAACCGACCAAACCCAAATCCCTACCTACCCTCTTTAATCCAGGCCGTTGATCTGATTTTATAAATTAAATAGGGAAAATGGCTATTTAAAATTTAGCCCAATTGCATTTCAATTGTAGCCTAAATCCTACCCCAATTAAACCCAATTTCCTCGGCCCAATCCCAATTAAACCCCGACCCAATCTCAAATTGAACCGACCAAACCCAAACCCCTACCTACCCTCTTTAATCCAGGCCGTTGATCATTCAGATCAACGGCCACTATTTGCCCTTCCATAATTAAACCCAAAAGACCCCTAAACCTAATTCATTTTCCCACCTACCGCCGCCCTTGAATCCCTCTTCTCTCTCAACTCTCTCTAAAACTCTCCTAAACCCTAGTCGCCGCCACCCTAATCCACCCTAATACCTAACAAATCCATGGCCTTCCGGGGTCATTTGAGATCTATACCAACCTTCCATGGCTCCTGGGTGTTTGGTTCTATGGTTTTATGAACAGAACTCGAAGAAGTCTGGTCCAGTCCTTGCTCGACTATTGTTCATGGCCTTTTTCCGGCCATCCACGACCTTTCACCGGCCATCCATGGCCTTTCAAGGCAAACCCTTGACTTTTCTGGTTAGATCGTTAACTTTCGAGATCTTTCTCATTTCTTTTGGGTTTTCTGAAACCCTAATCTCTAAGACTTTTCGATTTCTTTCAGATCTATCTTAGATTTGTGCTTACTATGAACTTTTTATGTGCTTCTCGAAGGTTCTTTGACTTTTCTTTCAAAAACGACTATTCGTTTTTCCAACGATTAGGGTTTTCCTTTAAAGTTTCTTCTCTGATCTTAATGTTGTTTGATGATTTTGCTATTTGCTCATGTTGTTCTTCTATCTATTTCAGCATATGAAAAACCCTAGTTCTTTTAGTCTTATCCGAGTTCTAGAAATTGTTTGTTTAAATGTGTACTTGCTTGATTAAGTTCTTCATTCTTGTTTGACTTGTTTGATTCTGAGTTTGACCATCTTTTAAACTCGATTATTGTGAAAAAACCCTAGGTATTTTGGCCTGAGACTGTTTGTTTGAAAGTATACTGGACCCAATTAAAGGTTCCTTATTTCAGGCCCTCTTTTCTTTATGTGGCTTATCTGATTCTGCGTTTCACTATCTTTTTAACTCGACTTTTGATGAAACCCTAACTTCTCAAAAGGTTTCCTCACCTGCTGATGTGAGACCTTTACATGTTTCTGATTTTTTTTACCTGATACTATGTTTTTCTTCACTGTTGATTCTATGTGACTTGACCTACTTGACTACTGTGCCTCGAATGTTTGCTTTACTACTGAATCCTATGCTTATTTCTGCTACTATTGTATGTCATTTCTTTTGCCAATGTACTTAGCCTCGCATGTCTGATGCTTCTGTTCACTCTATTTATATGCTGAAGCCTCTTCCTTGATTGATCTTGATCTTGTGACTGATTACAAAAAGTTTTCTTACAAGCCCTAATTTCTACTCATCTGTTTAAAGTTAATTGATTCCTTTCCTTTGCTATGATATTTTGCCTTGCTGAATTCTTTCCCAAAAATAAGCTTATTTTCGTACTTAGACTTGATTGTTTACTTCATGCTTTTACTACCCCTTTTATGGCAATAATCAATCTGTCCTCAAACTGATTTTCCTTCCTTAATTAAAACCTGTTACTGCCCGTTAAGCAGTGATTCCCTAATTAAAGGGAATCATTTATGTTAATTGATGCTGACTTGTGATTGTTTCCATGTTTGTGTTAAGACTTTACTTATTACCTTACTTACCACTTGTTTTCAAAACTATAAATACCCCCCCCCTCTTTTCTTTAATAGGACACGAACTATCTAAGTTCAGAACACACACTTCACTAAAAACTCTCTCTTTTCTCTGTTACTATTTGTGCTACTGCTTTGTCTAGCCGGCTGCAAGCTAAGGCTAGGACTGTGGACATTTGCTTACTTTTCTTTCTGCACTTTGCTTATTACTGGTATGTCCTAGTTAATTTTCAAGCATCAACAACAACATATTTCTGTAATTGTTTCAACTTCTTTCATGCTTGTCCACTTCTGCTTATGTTTCTGCAATCAAGTTACATTATTAGCATGTGGCGATGTGTTCCTTTCCCCTTTTCAAGTTAATGCTCTCCTATGTATATGAATCCCAAACCCCACATCCCCTCTTTGTGTTTGTATTCTCTGGCTGGTTTGTGAACGTGCCAGCATCCTCTATTGCTGTGCATGTCTAAACCTGACCCCTCCTAGGGTCATATGCTTCATGTAGTGTATTCCCAAAACCCCTGACCCCTTTGTGCAAAATGCTGACTCTGTATAGTTTAAATTTTACTACTACTGTTTTCAAATCATCCTTATCACTTACTATTTCCCAGCCCAGTTTTAAAATCTCTATGTTCTGCACTTTCACTATATTCCTAGAATCTAAGTTCTGCCCCATCTTGTGTGAGCCTTGCCTTGGGACCCTTGAGCTCCCTCTGAACTTGGACACATAAAAGCTGGCCCTTCCACACTGCACTCATCTCTATCTGGTTATGCAAACCTGGGTGTAAGCACTGCCCGGGGTCCCTTGAGACCCTTAGGGAACTTTGACACACCCAGGTCTGAGAAAGGCTTTGAAACAAGTGGCATTTGAGGTGGTTTGTTCCATAACTCAGAGAGGAAGTCAGAATCAGGCTTCCTATGGTTGTAACTTCTTATTTTTTTACATTTTTTATGTAATTCAGTATTTAGTCTGTAATAATTTGTAAACGAATTTTGGGGTTGGTTAGTGAAAAGGGGTGGGGTAATTGTGCATGTTTTAAGGGTAGATATCCTGCCTATAGGATCTGATTAATAAAGTTCTGCATGTTTACTTCCACACTTAGATGTCCTGCCTATAGGATCTGATTAGTAAAGTTCTGCATGTTTACTTCCACACTTAGATATCCTGCCTATAGGATCTATTTAATAAAGTCCTGCATGTGTTAATTCTACACTTAGATAACATGCCTATAGGATCTATCTAATAAATTTCTGCATTATTTCACTTCCACAATTAGATATCCTGCCTATATAATGGCTATAACCAGACGTCATATTTACAAGGTTAAAATCAGATTCAAAATTAGATGTCATGCCCATAAGGTTAATATCAATATTTTATAGAAATCATGTCTATAGGAATTTCGCCGTGATAAAATAGATCCTGCCTACTCCACTTCATTAGATACCATGCTTATAGGACCAAATCAGCCTCTAATATTAGATACCATGTCTGTAGGGATTAAAATCAGCAACAATAGAGATTATGTCCATAAAATCTGAAACCAGTTTAGTTAAAATCAGTTTGACTCGTACTGTGTTGAATTAGTTTAAACAACTTACTCCTTTCATTAATGCGGTCTAGAAAGTATGCGTATAGGATCCAATTTGCTCGTTTAAAACTGTTACTGCTTTGCCATTTTTGAATCAGTAATAGATATCATGCTTATAGGGTATCATCAATACACACCTAGGCAAGCCTTAAGTAATAGCGATAGAATTGAATCCGCCTTTGTTTAATTAGCAACTGCTACAACCAGCAGGCAGGCCTGATTTGGACTTCTTATCTGAGTTATGTAATAAATTGGTCTGCTTCAACAACTAAAACTCCCCTGTCTTAGTACTTTAAATTCTGACCCTAAATGTGTTTAAGTCATGCTATTTATGTGCTTTGCTTGAGGAGGTATATATGAGCCTCTTAGTTGTTTACATGTTTCCCCTAATATGCAGTCCTGTGTGTTTTGAATGTCGCCTTAGTCCTTTTACCTTTAAAACCCAAGAGTCAGCCTAAAATCCTCCCTCTTATAGGAATAGTAGTCCTAAATTCCTCCGGGACTGATAGGAACGGGACGGGTAATAGCATGCAATAGAGGTCGAGACCAATCCGCGCTTTAATACCTTAACGGGGTGGGAAGGGTAGATATGGATATGATGACCGGTGCGCTAATACCACGTGTAGCCCCTCTTTTGAGGAGTGATTACCGGGTATTGCATTGATGTGATCCATATTACGAATAAACCTAGGACCCCCTTTATATTCGTTAGCATGTTTAGTTATAACTCTTTCAAAACTTTGTTTTATTTTATCACTTACAAACATTTGTGTATTTGAAAATCCCCTCTTATTTGAGCCTTGTTTGTTTACTTGTTAATTGCGCAAATTCACAAAGAACTATCTGGCCGGGAACCACACTAGTGAATCCTGAGGGGTGCCTAACACCTTCCCCTTGGGATAATTTCAAGCCCTTACCCTATCTCTGGTTATAAAAATATAGTTATAGTTGAACCCCATAGGTGCCCTAACGCACCTTAAAATCGTTAGGTGGCGACTCTTCAAAATTGCAAACCCCTTTCCCGAAAGGAAAGAGTTGTCCCAACCGAATGTCACAAACTCGATTTCTGCGGAGGAAAAAGGGGGCGCGACAGCATGGCAACTCTGCTGGGGATTTTTCTTTTAGGCTTTTACCATTTCAGATTATTCTTGTGAATTTGTACCTCTCCCTATGTGCAATTATCTGTTTAATTCCTTTAAGCATTTGATTTCTTCTTTAAAAGCAAAACTAACATATTTTCCTTGTTTTCTTTCCTTTATTGCTTTAAATTATGAAACTGTTGTATTTATCGCTTCCTTAATGTGCAAATACATGTCAACATGCTTTTATATATTGTATAATCATGCTCAACATCATACTCCACTCGTGCCAAACAAATCCTATATCAACGCTTATAATGAAGTGGTTGCGCTCTTCCTATATCATTACCCCCTAAATTCGGAAAGGCATATTTGCGGTAAAACTAGTCGATCAGCGGTGCAGTCGATAGTTCCGAGCCTCCCCCCTTGAGTTGTCCGCTCAAGGGTACCAGTCTAAAACCCCATAGAAACCTTACTCTGTTTAAATTGTGCATGCATCATGGTCAAACCTAATCAGTTATGTTGTCCACATAACGATCCTTTAGGATAGCCTTGTCCAAAGTCCATTGGGTTTCCCTAAAACCCAAAACGGACGTCGTCACGTTCTGTGCATTTATTTGGAGAACTAGATGCTTCCTGCTAATTGTTGATATTAAATAGTCGACTCCTGGTGGGGGTAGGGTCTAACCTTATTTGCCTTGCAGAAATATGAGGCACGAAGTCCCCAGATTCGGCATGGTCACTAACATCCACCCAAGGTTGCTAGGCTGGTGGAAAGATTTACACTCTAGTGATCAAAATCTCGTCAGGAAATATCTGGGAAATCTACCATCCCTCCTGGAAATCCAACCCAATAACATGATCATAGAGGCTGCCATATTGTTTTTGGATTGCGAAAGAACCGTATTCCGCTTTGGGTATATTGAAATAACACCTTTGCTGGAGGAGATAGGAGGACTGGCTGGCCTAGTATGGGAAACTCCGAGCTTGTTAATGCCTGAGAATTGCAAAGGTAGAGGCTTCCTTAAAATGATGGGTTTGAAGAAGAATCCGGAATTGACATGCTTAAAGGATTCATACGTCTCTTTTGACTACTTGTATAAAAGGTACGGTCACAGCAAATCTTATTGCACCTACTCTGGCGAGTTTACCATCACATCCTTGGGACACGTCCACCGTAGGGTTTTCGTCTTCATATTTTGCTTCCTGGGTCTGATTGTATTTCCAATGAAGAAAGGTAGAATTCATACTAGGTTGGCTATGGTGACCAAAACCCTAATGGAGGGGATTGGTGGGCAGGCATTCAGCATTGTACCTATGATTATTGCAGACATATACCGAGCCTTAGAGAAGTGTCAACGAGGAGCAAAACACTTCGAAGGCTGCAATCTACTACTCCAACTTTGGCTCATGGAGCATCTCCAAAAGGGCGAATGTCGACAAGAAATTCAGCGTAGGGACTGGGATGATCACATTGCTTTCCATCATCCAAAGCGAATGAATTACATTCCTGACATGTTCGCTCAGCCTGAGGATTCTAAAGTATGGGTTGAGCTATTTGATAATCTGACCGAGGAACAAGTTCAGTGGATGTTCGAGTGGTTTTCGATGTAGGAGTTCATCGTCCAATCTAGAGACGCACCTTTCTTGATACTAATTGGTCTGAGGGGAACCTACCCTTACGTCCCTCTGCGAGTTATGAGGCAAGCTGGTAGGAAGCAAGTCATACCCAGGGTCGACAAGATGAGTCACTTTCGAGCCGACTTCCAAGGCGATGATAGTCCCTACAAGTGCCAAGCCCAACACATGTGGCATAGCAAGATCGTGATGGGGAAAGACACCATAGAGCCAGACAGATACCACGCCAATTGTACTCCTTTCTATTCAGGTTGGTTGGAAGACAATCATGATGGTTTGGGCCAGCCAGGGTTTGTTCGAGGCCACAGGATTATAGATGAAAAGGTTGAGGCGCAAGTCAAGTACAACCAGTTGCGCAAAAGGATCCGTGAGTGTGAAAGTGAACATCGCGAAATACAAGAGTCCAACCAAAAGCTAATCGAGGAATGGAAAGATATGGCTACCAACGCCAACAAAAGACTGGGATACTTGGAGCGAGGCATAGTGGAACTGGAAAGAAAGTTTCTCAAAAGGCTCGAGGATTGTCAAGAGGCTAAAGGGGCTGAAGGCGGATATCTAGCCAGAGCATACCTGTTGCTGGGACTTCGCGAGTTGGGGAAGTTGTTCGAAGGAGCCAAGGATGCTGAATTTGGGGAAGGTCCTTCTGGGACCAAGTAGATAGGAACTTATCTTTTTCGCTTGAAATGTAACGAGGCCAGTGGCCATTAGTAACTTTTATTTCTTGTTTATTTAATGTCGATTTGGGATTCGTCTTATCTTTATCAATGAAATGAGGCATTTAGCATTCTAAGTTCTCCAGATCAATTTGTCGCTAGGCCTACCTCGGGGACAACGAGGTTCCGAAATTAGGACACGATTTACATTCCTGCACTACGTGTTTAAATATTGCAACACTTTTTTTGATCCTCACTAACTTGGTTACCTTTTGTTTATTTTTGTTTTGTTATTCCCCTCCCCAAAGGTTAGTTCGTGCACTCTGGCAACATCATCTTATTCCACGAGATCCAGGGGCCCTCCACCCACTCCTCCTCTTAGTCCTGTTAAGAACAAGAACAAAGGCAAAATGGAAGATTTGAACGTCAGAAAGGAGAACACAACAGCAGAGGCCACTGATGGCCATGGTAATAGGGTTCCCAATGAAAATGTGTCACAACTTGAGCAGAAATTGTTGAAGTTTCAAGAAGAGCTTGATCAGGTTCGGAATCTGGCCAACCTATCCTTCTCCCTCAGCACTCCAGACACCATCTTCCCCAACGGCCAAATCCCCACACCTCCATAAAAGCAACCAAATCATCCCATGCTCCAACAAAGAACCAATGCAACACTTGCCACACTCCAAACAATGTTCCACTACTCATCCCCGAACCGCAAAACTCCGCAAATGACCATTTCCGCACCCACATACCAGGCCACCACAACAATCCCATCTACGTGGAGACAATGCCGCTCTCCACCCAACCTATATCTTGCACACCTGAGTCCGATGAAAAGGATCTACTCATCAGAAACTTGGCTGAGGAACTTAAGAAACTGACCAGCCGAATTCAGGGTGTCGAAGGAAGTAAAGGGATCGAAGGATTGAATTATGAAGACCTCTGCATACAACTAGATGTTGAACTACCGTAGGGGTGCAAACCTCCTAAGTTCAAGATGTTTGACGGTACAGGTGATCCAAGGGTCCATCTGAGAACATACTGCGATAAGCTGGTCGGGGTAGGAAAAGACGGAAGGATCTGCATGAAGCTGTTCATGAGGAGTCTGAAAGGAGATGCACTATCTTGGTACATCAGCCAAGATCCTAAGAAATGGTCGAGCTGGGTAGGTATGACATCTGATTTCATAGACAGGTTCAGGTTTAACACAGAGAACGCTCCAGACGTGTTCTATATCCAGAATCTGAAGAAGAAGCCCACGGAGACATTTCGCGAGTATGCTACTCGGTGGAGGTCTGAAGCTGCTAAGGTTAGACCCGCCTTAGAAGAAGAACAAATGAACAAGTTCTTTGTCCGGGCTCAAGACCCGCAATACTATGAGCGATTGATGGTGATTGAGAATCATAAGTTTTCTAACATTATCAAGTTGGGGGAATGAATTGAAGAAGGTATCAAGAGCGGTATGGTTACAAACTTCGAGGCCTTGCAAGCTACAAATAAGGCCTTACAGTCAGGTGGTGTGTCTAAGAAGAGGGACGTAGGGGCCGTGATGGTTGCACAAAGGACCAAATCTCCTCTAAAATACCAAACCTACCAAATACCTCCACTCACATATCAGCCAGCCCCAAATTACCAAGCATCCTCCTACCAAGCTCCACCACCAACTTATCAGTCACCTCCACCTCCCACATATCAGCCTACCTCACCTAGATACTCTCAGCCCGCTCATGTCTACCAAACTTACAATGCTCAACAATCTCATTACCAATCACCCCCCGCACGCCAAAACTTCCTTAGGCCCCGACCTAATTTTGATCGGAGGCCTCCAAAACAATACACAACCATCACTGAACCCATTGATCAGCTATATGAGAGACTCAAAGCCGCCGGTTATGTCACCCCCGTCCCTGCTACAACCCCTGAGAATCCTTCTCAGTGGGTTAACCCAAACCAGTCTTGTGCATACCACTCCGGCATGAAGGGACACACCATCGGCCAATGCCGCTCTCTAAAAGACAAGATACAGTCTCTGATTGATAACAAAGTAATTGTAGCAAAGGAAGCCGCTCTGAACGTTCGCAACAACCATCTACCAGACCATAAAGGCGGGAGTATTCACATGATTGAAGTAGAGGATGATTGGGATCCCGAGGGATCCATCGGGTTGATCGCGGAAGGCGATGATCCAAAGAAGCCAGCAGTTACTCTCAACCCCATCATAGTCCAGATCCAACCGTCTGAGGTCACCAAGGTAGATGTGTCTATCCCTCTTGAGTTTGAAGCAGCGCCATCAACAAAGGCACCAGCACCATTTGAGGTTGCAGTTTTGCCACCCAAAGAACATGTCCCATTTGAAGTAAAGGTGGACGCACCAATCCCAGTGGCGATGTCCACCATGCCGTCATTCCGTACAAAAGCTATACCCTGGGATTATACAGCTGAGGCTAGGAGGAAAGGCAAAGTCAGGATCGAAGAGATTGTTGCAGCGCAGGGTATGACAAGAACTGGGAGAGTCTATACCCCGGAACACCTAGCTGAGTCAAGCAAGCAGGCCTCCAACCGGCCACTCATCATTGAGACGGGTCTAGACGACCTTTGGAGGAAAATACAAGCCAAGGAGTATTCGGTCATCGACCAGCTAAACAAAACACCAGCACAGATATCCATCCTCTCATTACTGCAGAATTCCAAGACATACAAAAATGCTCTGTTGAAGGCGCTGAGTGAAGCATACGTGCCAAGTTACATCACTAGCGGGGAAATGGCTAATATGGTGGGACAAATATTAGAAAGCCATAAAATCACCTTCTATGAGGACGAGCTACCACCTGAAGGGTTGGGTCACAACAAAGCCTTGCACATCACCATGCAATGCGAAGACTACTTCATCACTAGGATCCTAATCGATGGGGATTCCAGCCTTAACATATGTCCATTGATAACACTCAAGAAGTTGGGGAATGGGTTGCATGAGATAAAAGAAGGAGCAATCAATGTGAAAGCTTTTGATGGGTCTCAGAGGTCCACCATCGGTGAGATTAGTCTGTGTCTGCAGATGGGACCAACCTGGTTCGAGGTCGACTTTCAAGTGATAGATGTGCCAGCATCTTACAACCTGCTGCTAGGATGACCCTGGATTCATGCTGCTAGGGCTGTAGCTTCAACACTGCATCAGGCGGTAAAATTCGAATGGAATCACCAGGAAGTGATCATTCACGGTGACGGCAGCAATCCTATATACAGTCGCCAGACCATTCCGGCAATCGAAGGGAGAAGAAAGCTAGGCAGAGAGACCTACCACCACATCGAGCGGGTCAATGCTGTCGACAAGGACAAATGGTGGGATAAAAAGATAGAGAGCATATTTAACTGGAGTGGGTACGAACCTGGTAAAGGACTCGGCAAGAACCTCCAAGGGATCTCTAAACCTATAAAACTCAAGAAACATGGCACTACCTTCGGTCTGGGATATGAATACACTTGGGAGGAGTTCAATAGTTGGTCGCCACCATGGCGCGGCCCTTACTACCCGTTAGAGCAACCGATACCGCACCTGGAGCAGACTTTCAAACAGGCTGACGTCATCTATGGGACAGACGAAGAAGAAGCACTCGCAGCAGTAGAGAACTTGTTTTTAGAGGACAATGATATGGATTGCTGTGTTATTCTCGAGGAGGAGGGGGAGGAAGGTCCTTCCATACAAGCTGTGAGTAGAGGGGCATACCTCAATAATTGGACCATTAGGACTACCAGAGTCCGACGAGCCTCGGGGTAGCAAGGCTAAAACAAGCACTATTCACTGTTTTTATTGAATGATTTCCTTTTCGCATTTTTTTAATTTCCGCAATAAGATCTTCAATGTGCAAAACAATTATTCAATTTATCAAAGCTTGTTTGATTTTTCCAATGAATTAATATTTATTTCTATCATTTTCTCCTTGCTTTACTTATACATCATTACTATTACTTATCTTGATGAACTAATGACTGTGACATGCAATGAGACAACGCAACAAACGGACCTTGATTCAGAAGAGGATGACATACCAGAGGAGATTGTCAAAGAAGTTGAGAACTTTGAGAACAGACCTAAGTCCAACCTGGACGAGACAGAGATTGTTAACTTGGGAGATGCAGAAAACGTCAAGAAAACACGAATCAGCGTTCACTTATCGCCGTCAGAAAATAAAGAATACACAGAATTCCTAAAGGAATATGAGGACATATCGCCTGGTCGTATGATTACATGACTAGTCTAAGTACGTCTATTGTGGCCCATAAATTGCCAACCGATCCGACATGTTCGCGGGTAAAGCAAAAGCTCAGAAAGTTCAAGCCTGATATGACTTTGAAAATCAAGGAATGAGTCACTAAGCAAGTCAAAGCTAAGGTTCTCAGGGTAGTGGAACACCCGACATGGTTAGCCAACATCGTTCCAGTACCAAAGAAGGACGGGAAGTTCAGAGTCTGTGTCGACTACCGGGATCTCAACCGGGCCAGTCCGAAAGACAACTTCCCTTTGCCGAATATACACATCCTGATTGACAATTGCGCCAAACATGAGTTGCAATCATTTTGTAGATTGTTTCGCTGGTTATCATCAGATCTGGATGGATGAAGAAGATGCTGAGAAAACGGCTTTCATCACGCCATGGGGAATGTATTGTTATAAGATGATGCCATTCGGCCTGAAGAATGCAGGGGCCACCTACATGAGGGCCATGACAACCATTTTCCATGATATGATACACAAGGAGATAGAGGTATATGTGGATGATATTATCATCAAATCCAAGAAGGCCACTGACCACATAGAAGATCTGAGGAAGTTTTTCAACAGACTACGGAGGTACAACCTGAAGCTAAACCCTGCAAAATGTGCATTTGTGGTCCCTGCTGGAAAGTTGCTTGGGTTCATTGTGAGCCGCCGAGGAATAGAACTGGATCCATCAAAGGTCAAGGCCATTCAAGAATTACCACCGCCAAAGAATAAGAAAGATATGATGAGTTTCCTAGGAAGGCTGAACTACATCAGCTGATTTATAGCGCAGTCTACAGTTATCTGTGAGCCGATCTTTAAAATGTTAAAGAAGGACGCCGCTACCAAATGGACCGATGACTGCTAAAAGGCCTTCGATAGAATCAAGGAATACCCGTCAACACCACCAGTCCTAGTTCCTCCTGAGCCAGGTAGACCCTTACTGCTCTACCTTGCAGTGTTAGATGGAGCTTTCGGCTGCATTTTGGGGCAACATGATGAAATGGAGAAAAAGGAACAAGCCATTTATTATCTCAGCAAGAAGTTCACTCCTTACGAGGCCCGGTATTCTCTTTTGGAACGCACCTGCTGTGCTTTGACTTGGGTAGCTCAGAAGCTGATACATTACTTCTGTGCCTATACCACGTACCTCATATCAAGGATGGATCCTTTGAAGTACATCTTTCAGAAGACCATGCCCACTGGCAAGCTAGCCAAGTGGCAAATCCTGTTGAGTGAGTTCGACATTGTTTACGTAACTCAGAAGGCAGTCAAAGGACAGGCACTGGCAAACCACCTTGCCGAATACCCCGTGGATGGAGATATGAACCCTTAAAAACGTATTTTCCTGATGAAGAGGTATCATTCATAGGAGAAGACATTGCAGAATCCTATGACGGCTGGAGAATGTTTTTCGATGGAGCAGCAAACTTCAAAGGAGTTGGCATAGGAGTGGTCTTAGTATCAGAAACCGGTCAGCATTATCTAGTGTCTGCCAAACTCAGATTCCCCTGCACCAACAATATGGCCGAGTATGAAGCCTGCATCTTAGGCTCAAAATGGCCATTGACATGAACATTCAAGAGCTGCTAGTAATTGGAGATTCGGACTTACTTATACATCAGGTACGAGAAGAATGGGCAACCAAGAAATCCAAGATACTCCCGTATCTGCATCATGTACAGGAATTGAGAAAGAGGTTCACAAAGACAGAATTCCGACATGTTCCCAGAGTCCAGAATGAGTTCGCCGATGCATTGGCTACCCTATCATCTATGATACATCATCCCAATAAGAATTTCATCGATCCTATTCCGGTGAAAATTCATAATCAGCCAGCTTACTGTGCCCATGTTGAAGAGGAAGCAGACGGAAAGCCTTGGTTTCATGATATCAAGGAATATTTGGCGAAAGGGGAGTACCCGGAGCTTGCTAATCATACTCAGAAACGCACACTTCGGAGATTGTCCAACAACTTCTTTCACAGCGGAGGAATCCTGTATAGGAGGACTCCTGATTTGGGATTATTAAGGTGTGTTGACGCAAAGGAAGCATCCAAGCTACTACAGGAAATTCATGCAGGGACCTATGGTCCACATATGAACGGTTTTGTCTTAGCAAAGAAGATACTCCGGGCTGGTTACTTTTGGATGCCTATGGAAACAGACTGCATCCAGTATGTCCGGAAATGCCATCGCTGCCAGATACAAGCAGACATGATAAAGGTACCTCCAAGCGAGCTCAACACAACAAGCTCGCCATGGCCGTTCGCCGCCTGGGGAATGGACGTCATTGGACCAATTGAGCCTGCCGCTTCCAACGGACACAGGTTTATCCTAGTGGCAGTTGACTATTTCACCAAGTGGGTCGAAGCAGCGTCTTACAAAGCAGTGACTAAGAAAGTCGTGACAGACTTTGTCCGGGACCGCATTGTTTGTCGATTCGGTATTCCAGAGTCAATCATTACTGATAATGGCTCCAATCTCAACAGTGACTTGATTAAAACCATGTGTGAAAGCATTAAGATCAGACACAGGAATTCCACAGCCTACAGGCCTCAAAAGAACGGAGCCGTAGAAGCCGCCAACAAGATTATCAAGAAGATATTGAGGAAAATGATAGAAAAGCATAAACAGTGGCACGAGAATTTATCATTTGCTCTATTGGGGTATCGCACCACAGTCCGCACATCAACCGGGGCAACCCCCTATATGCTGGTTTATGGTACGGAAGCCGTCATTCCCGCCGAAGTAGAAATTCCTTCCCTAAGGATCATACAGGAAGCTGAGCTCAACAACGCAGAGTGGGTGAAGAGTCGTTATGAGCAACTAGCTCTTATAGACGAAAAGAGAATGAACGCAGTCTGCCATGGTCAACTCTATCAGAACAGAATGTCCAGAACCTTCAATAAGAGAGTCAAGCCGAGACAGTTCACACTGGGGCAGCTGGTGTTAAAGAAAAATTTTCCACATCAGGATGAAGCCAAAGGGAAGTTCTCTCCCAACTGGAAGGGCCCATACATGGTTCACCAAGTTTTGACAGGAGTAGCCCTCATACTTGCAGAAATGGACGGAGCAGTCTGGCCAAAGCCGATTAATTCAGATGTAGTCAAGCGTTACTATGTGTAATATTTATGTCTTCCCTATATGATGTACATTGAACTATGCCTGACCTGATTCCCGTTTAAGAGGGGATACGTAGGCAGCCCTATGGGTTCGGTCACAATTCAATAAAATTTTCATCTCCCCCCGAAATTGGAAACTAGGGCAGAATTTTGAGGAGGACCCTCAAAATTCCGAAGTAATTTCAGCCGATCGCCGCACGAGCAACAGTCAGAAGCGTCAACCCACCAAACTGGGGCAGAATTTGGAAGAGGACCCTCAAAATTCTGTAGCAGGAGAGGTTGCAATGTCTCGAACCACGTCACAGTCACCGGTTCATCTAAAAAAAAAACTACTTTAATAATACATTTTTGTCATACTTTTACAAAATCATGCATGTTTATTATTGAAACTGCTTCGTTTAGCAAGGCTACCCCAATGATACAAATGGTATCACCAGATCAAAGCAGAACGAGTCAAGCAAAGCCGGCAGGGATACGAACTAACCTTTCACCCCTCTACAAAACTCACGATTTTCTTTGGATGCAGGCACTAGGATTACGAAATCATTGAACATACTGTACGCCCATAGAACAAACATTGTTTAAGAATACAATTCTCCGAAGCATTGCACTTACCAACATTTGCTATCAACACGCACCCGTAATGTTCCATATGTCACAACGCTCCAAGTAATCACCACGCCGCAATCTGCTATCAGCTAAGAAACTTTACTGTTATCTGCTATTTTATTTCTTGCATAAGGCTACTATTCTGCCTTCCGAGGTTAAACTCTACCTCTATCTGCATCTGCATTGCATAAGGCTCCCATTCTGCCTTCCAACCTGCATAAGGCTACTATTCTGCCTTCCGAGGTTAAGCTCTACCTCTATATGCATCTGCATTGCATAAGGCTACTATTCTGCCTTCCGAGGTTAAGCTCTACCTCTATCTGTATCTACATTGCATAAGGCTACCATTCTGCCTTCCAACCTGCATAAGGCTACCATTCTGCCTTCCGAGAAAGAACGCTGTCTCCACCCACATTGCACGGCTGAAAGATCGCCACATTGCACGGCTGAAAGATCTCCACATTGCACGGCTGACGGCTGAAAGATCGCCACATTGCACGGCTGAAAGATCGCCCCATTGCACGGCTGAAAGATCGCCACATTGCATGGCTGAAAGATTGCCACATTGCACGGCTGAAAGATCGCCACATTGCATGGCTGAAAAATCGCCACATTGCACGACTAAAAGATCGCCACATTGCACGGCTGAAAGATCGCCACATTGCACGGCTGAAAGATCGCCACATGCTTCTGCATCCTTCATGGGCTGAAATATTACCAACCCATCCAAAGGCGTCATCGTTTGGAGGCACCATCTTCATAGCCCGAGAACACCATGTCATGGCCCGAAGATCCCTTTCAATCTTTTGCATATCATTATTCAAAGGCGTCATGGTTCGGAGGCACCATTCTCATAGCCCGAGAGCATCATTTCATGGCATGCGAATCCTTTATTATACGCTACATGGACCAGGACATCATGGTCTAAAGACATCATCCTAACTGTTCAAAGACAACATTCATGGTCCGACGGGAATTTGCATCATGTCTAAATTTACGCACAATATATGCTTGTATTATTCATTTGCAGGTAAACAGGCAAGCAATAGCCGTCCCGACAGGAGCGTTTCCGCTCCAGTGCCCGCAGCCACATCAAACCTAACCATTCCCGTAAGCCGTTCACTCACCCAGCCCGGAATATCACGTCTGTCCTTGGAAAGTACCCGTCGGCATACTCCGCCGACAGATCCTGAACTACATATGGCCTGATTCCTGTAAAACCAGGATATGTAGGCAACTCAGAAGCCAGGGTGCGGCCTGAATCTTCTTCAAATCGTTTCGCTCGGCCAAAATTGGCCATCATATCTTTACCCGAAAACTCTTTCATCCTTCCCGGGTAAAGAGGGGCAGCTGTTGACACCCAATTATTCCCTATATATTTTTCAGTATACAAAATAACTTCAAAAGGGCATATATATGCATATGTAAGCATATTCAAGTGTTTTATTATTTTTCCATAATTTTTAAGGTTTCAAATCAATTTATTTTCATCTTTTATCCATAAAAACCCAATGATTATTTCCAAAATTATTATTTTTGGTAATTCATTTGTCGGACCTTTATATTTATGCTAAGATATAGATAAGGTAATTTTTGCATATTTCTACAAATGTTATTTAGTAATTTTAAGCTAAATTGCATATAATTGCAATATTAGGTCCTTTTAGATTTAATTGTGTTTTATAATCTTAAAATTAAGTCCTGTATTTTTTAAATTGTTAATTAGATGTCATAAATCATTTTAGTACTTCTAATTTATTTTCAGAGATTAATTTATCACTTTTTATAAATTAAATAGGGAAAATGGCTATTTAAAATTTAGCCCAATTGCATTTCAATTATAGCCTAAATCCTACCCCAATTAAACCCAATTCCCTTGCCCAATCCCAATTAAACCCCGACCCAATCTCAAATCGAACCGACCCAAACCCAAATCCCTACCTACCCTCTTTAATCCAAGTCGTTGATCATTCAGATCAACGGCCACCATTTGCCCTTCCACAATTAAACCCAAAAGACCCCTAAACCTAATTCATTTTCCCACCTACCGCCACCCTTGAATCCCTCTTCTCTCTCAACGCTCTCTGAAACTCTCCTAAACCCTAGCCGCCGTCACCCTAATCCACCCTAATACCTACCAAATCCATGGCCTTCCGAGGTCATTTGAGATCTATACCAACCTTCCATGGCTCCTGGGTGTTTGGTTCTATTGTTTCATGACTAGACCTCGAAGGAGTATGGTCCAGTCCTTGCTCGACTGTTGTTCATGGCCTTTCCCTGGCCATCCACGATCTTTCTCCGGCCATCCATGGCCTTTCAAGGCAAACCCTTGACTTTTCTGGTTAGATCGTTAACTTTTGCGATCTTTCTCATTTCTTTTGGGTTTTCTGAAACCCTAATCTCTAAGACTTTTCGATTTCTTTCAGATCTATCTTAGATCTGTGCTTACATTGAACTTTTTAAGTGCTTCTCGAAGGTTCTTTGACTTTTCTTTCGAAAACAACTCTTCGTTTTTCCATCGATTAGGGTTTTCCTTTAAAGTTTCTTCTCTGATCTTAATGTTGTTTGATGATTTTGCTATTTGCTCATGTTGTTCTTCTATCTATTTCAGCATACTAAAAACCCTAGTTCTTTTAGTCTTATCCAAGTTCTAGAAATTGTTTGTTTAAATGTGTACTTGCTTGATTAAGTTCTTCATTCTTGTTTGACTTGTTTGATTCTGAGTTTGACCATCTTTTAAACTCGATTATTGTGAAAAAAACCCTAGGTCTTTTGGTCTGAGATTGTTTGTTTGAAAGTATACTGGACCCAATTAAAGGTTCCTTGTTTCAGGCCCTCTTTTCTTTATGTGGCTTATCTGATTCTGAGTTTCACTATCTTTTTAACTCGACTTTTGATGAAACCCTAACTTCTCAAAAGGTTTCCTCACCTGCTGCTGTGAGACCTTTACATGTTTCTGATTTCTTTTACCTGATACTATGTTTTTCTTCACTGTTGATTCTATGTGACTTGACCTACTTGACTACTGTGCCTCGAATGTTTGCTTTACTACTGAATCCTATGCTTATTTCTGCTACTATTGTATGTCATTTCTTTTGCCAATGTACTTAGCCTCGCATGTCTGATGCTTCTGTTCAGTCTATTTATATGTTGAAGCCTCTTCCTTGATTAATCTTGATCTTGTAACTGATTGCAAAAAGTTTTCTTACAAGCCCTAATTTCTACTCATTTGTTTAATGTTAATTGATTCCTTTTCTTTGCTATGATATTTTGCCTTGCTGAATTCTTTCCAGAAATACAAGCTTATTTTCGTACTTAGACTTGATTGTTTACTTCATGCTTTTACTACCCCTTTTATGGTAATAATCAATCTGTCCTCAAACTGATTTTCTTTCCTTAGTTAAAACATGTTACTGCCCGTTAAGCAGTGATTCCCTAATTAAAGGGAATCACTTGTGTTAATTGATTCTGACTTGTGATTGTTTCCATGTTTGTGTTAAGACTTTACTTATTACCTTACTTACCACTTATTTTCAAAATAATAAATACCCCCCCCCCCTCCCCCTTGTTTTCTTTAACAGGACACGAACTATCTAAGTTCAAAACACACACTTCACTCAAAACTCTCTCTTTTCTTTCTTACTATTTGTGCTACTGCTTTGTCTAGCCGGCTGCAAGCCAAGGCTAGGCTGTGGATATTTGCTTACTTTTCTTTCTGCACTTTGCTTTTTAGTGGTATGTCCTAGTTAATTTTCAAGCATCAACAACAACATGTTTCTGTAATTGTTTCAACTTCTTTCATGCTTGTCCCCTTCTGCTTATGTTTCTGCAATCAAGTTACATTATTAGCATGTGGCGATGTGTTCCTTTCCCCTTCTCAAGTTATTGCTCTCCTATGTATAAGAATCCTAAACCCCACATCCCCTCTTTGTGTTTTTATTCTCTGGCTGGTTTGTGAACATGCTAGCATCCTCTATTGTTGTGCATGTCTAAACCTGACTCCTCCTAGGGTCATATGTTTCATGCAGTGTATTCCCAAAACCCCTGACCCCTTTGTGCAAAATGCTGACTCTGTATAGTTTAAATTTTACTACTACTGTTTTCAAATCATCCTTATCACTTTCTATTTCCCAGCCCAGTTTTAAGATCTCTATGTTCTGCACTTTCACTATATTCCTAGAATCTAAGTTCTGCCCCTCTTGTGTGAGCCTTGCCTTGGGACCCTTGAGTTCTCTCCGAACTTGGACACATAAGAGCTGGCCCTTCCACACTGCACTCATCTCTATCTGGTTATGCAAACCTAGGTATAAGCACTGCCCGGGGTCCCTTGAGACCCTTAGGGAACTTTGACCCACACATGTCTGAGAAAGGCTTTGAAACAAGTGGCAGTTGAGGTGCTTTGTTCCATAACTCAGAGAGGAAGTTAGAATCAGGCTTTCTATGGTTGTAACTTCTTATTTTTTTACATTTTTGATGTAATTCAGTATTTAGTCTGTAATAATTTGTAAACGAATATTGGGGTTAGTTAGTGAAAAGGGGTGGGGTAATTGTGCATGTTTTAAGGGTAGATATCCTGCCTATAGGATCTTATTAATAAAGTTCTGCATGTTTACTTCCACACTTAGATGTCCTGCCTATAGGATCTGATTAGTGAAGTTCTGCATGTTTACTTCCACACTTAGATATCCTGCCTATAGGATCTATTTAATAAAATCCTGCATGTGTTAATTCTACACTTAGATAACATGCCTATAGGATCTATCTAATAAATTTCTGCATTGTTTCACTCCCACAATTAGATATCCTGCCTATAGGATATAATGGCTATAACCAGACGTCATATTTACAAGGTTAAAATCAGATTCAAAATTAGATGTCCTGCCCATAAGGTTAATATCAATATTTTATAGAAATCATGTCTATAGGAATTTCACTGTGATCAAATAGATCCTGCCTACTCCACTTCATTAGATACCATGCCTATAAGACCAAATCAGCCTCTAATATTAGATATCATGTCTGTAGGGATTAAAATCAGCAACAATAGAGATTATGTCCGTAAAATCTGAAACCAGTTTAGTTAAAAATCAGTTTGACTCGTACTGTGTTGAATTAGTTTAAACAACTTACTCCTTTCATTAATGCGGTCTAGAAAGCATGCCTATAGGATCCAATTTGCTCGTTAAAAACTGTTACTGCTTTGCTATTTTTGAATTAGTAATAGATATCATGCTTATAGGGTATCATCAATACACACCTAGGCAAGCCTTAAGAAATAACGATAAAATTGAATCCGCCTTTGTTTAATTAGCAACTGCTACAACCAGCAGGCAGGCCTGATTCGGACTTCTTATCTGAGTTATGTAACAAATTGGTCTGCTTCAACAACTAAAACTCCCCTGTCTCAATACTTTGAATTCTGGCCCTAAATGTGTTTTAAGTCATGCTATTTATGTGCTTTACTTGAGGAGGTATATATGAGCCTTTTGGTTGTTTACATGTTTCCCCTTAATATGTAGTCCTATGTGTTTTGAATGTCGCCTTTGTCTTTTTTCCTTTAAAACCCAAGAGTCAGCCTAAAACCCTCCCTCTTATAGGAATAGTAGTCCTAAATTCCTCGGGGACTAATAGGAATGGGACGGATAATAGCTTGCAATAGAGGTCGAGACCAATCCGCGCTTTAATACCTTAACGGGGTGGGAAGGGTAGATATGGATATGATGACCGGTGCGCTAATACCACGTGTAGCCCCTCTTTTGAGGAGTGATTACCGGGTATTGCATTGATGTGATCCATATTACGAATAAACCTAGAATCCCCTTTATATTCGTTAGCATGTTTAGTTATAACTCTTTCAAAACATTGTTTTATTTTATCACTTACAAACATTTGTGTATTTAAAAATCCCCTCTTATTTGAGCCTTGTTTGTTTACTTGTTAATTGTACAAATTCACAAAGAACTATCTGGCCAGGAACCACACTAGTGGATCCTGAGGGGTGCCTAACACCTTCCCCTTGGGATAATTTCAAGCCCTTACCCTATCTCTGGTTATAAAAAATGTAGTTGTAGTTGAACCCTATAGGTGCCCTAACGCATCTTAAAATCGTTAGGTGGCAACTCTTCAAATTTGCAAAACCCTTTCCTCGAAAGGAAAGAGTTGTCCCAACCGAATGTCACAAACCCGATTTCCGCGGAGGAAAAAGGGGGCGCGACAGCTCCATTCATAAATTGGACAGGCGCACCCCACGACGAAACACTAGGTCGAAAAAACCCCTTATCAGGGAGTTCCTGAAGCGCCTCCTTCAACTCCTTCAACTCCGTCGGTGCCATACGATGCGGTAGAATAAAAATGGGTTGAGTGCGAGCACCAAATCAATACCAAAATCAATATCCCTATCCGGTGGCATGACCAGCAGGTCTGCAGGAAACACATCTGGAAAATCCATCACTACCGGGACTGAATCAATGGTAGGAGCCTCTACACTGACATCCCTCATGAAGGCCAAGTAAGAAAGGCAACCCTTCCCAACCATCCGTTGGGCCTTAAAAAATAAAACCACCCTACTGGGAACATAATCCGTCGAACCTCGCTACTCAATCCGTGGCACACCCGGCATGGCCAACGTCACTGTCTTAGCATGACAATCCAAAATAGCGCGACACGGAGATAGCTATTCCATGCCCAATATCACGTCAAAATCCACCATACAAAGCAACAGAAGGTCCACTCGGGTATCCAAACCCCCAATAGTCACAACACAGGATCGATATACGCAATCCACAACAATAGTATCGCCCACCGGAGTAGATACATGAACATATGAAATAGGAGACTCACGGGGTGTATCCAAATAACGAGCAAAATATGATGACACATATGAAAAAGTGGAACCAGGGTCAAATAACACAGAGTCATCTATGTGGCAAACTGAGACAATACCCGTAATCACAGCATTTGAAGCAATATCATCTGGTCGGGCTGGGAGTGCATAAAAATGGGCCTGACCACCACCTGATCGGCCTCCCCCTCTAAGGCAACCCCTAGCTGACTAACTTCCACACCGAGCTGGCTGAGCGGGTGGGGCAGTAACTGCTGCTGAAGCCGGAGGCTGACTCCTCTACTGGGACGAACCTCCTGTAAGACGGGGATAAAACCTCTTGATATGACCCAAATCTCCACACTCGGAGCAACCTCTACTGGCCACTAGAAATGGTGACTGAAGGGAGCCCCGAACACCGAGATACCCACTAGAAGACACAGGCATAGATGAACCCTAAACAGATGGTGCATGAGTCAAACTCTAAGCTGGAAGGGCACTAAGAGATGAGTGACCCTGATGTGAACTGTGAGAACCATGGCCAGATGACCCACCAAGGTGACCAGAACGAGCTGACTGAGCATGTCTGAATGGACGGCCTCTATACTCGCTCCTGGCGGCGAACTGACTCTATCTCTCTGGCAATGTCAACTACCTCCTCCAAAAAAGTGCCAGATACCCTCTCTCTGGTCAGAAAAAGTTGTAGCTGATAAGTGAGGCCATCAACAAACTTCAACATCTTGAACATTGGCTCACATATAACTGTGGACTGGGCTATGAACCGGCTGATGTAGTTTAGCCGTCCTAGAAAACTCATTATATCTTTCTTACTCTTCGGCAGCGGTAGCTCCTGAATGGCTTTGACTTTTGACGGATCCAATTCTATCCCTCGGCGGCTGACAATGAACCCAAGTAACTTTCTGGCAGGAACCCCGAATGCACATTTTGCGAGGTTTAGTTTCAGGCTGTATTTCCGCAGTCTGTCGAAAAACTTCCTCAAATCGGCTATATGATCTGTGGCTTTCTTGGATTTGATGATGACGTCGTCCACATATACCTCGATCTCCTTATGTATCATGTCATGAAAAATGGTAGTCATAGCCCTCATGTAGGTGGCCCCAGCATTCTTTAAACCGAATGGAATCATCTTATAACAGTATACTCCACATGGTGTAATGAAACCGGTTTTCTCAGCGTCCTCTTCATCCATCCAGATCTGATGGTAACCGGCAAAACAATACACAAACGACTGGAGTTCATGCTTGGCACAATTGTCGATTAGGATATGTATGTTTGGAAGTGGGAAATCATCATTTGGGCTGGCCTGTTGAGATCCCGATAATCAACACAGACACTGACCTTCCCATCCTTCTTTGGAACTGACACGATGTTGGCTAGCCAAGTTGGGTATTCAACCACCCTGAGGACCTTGGCCTTGATTTGCTTAGTAACCTCCTCCTTGATTTTCAGACTCATGTCAGGCTTGAATTTCTTGAGTTTCTGCTTCACTGGTGGACACGTTGGGTTTGTGGGAAATCATTTTCCTTAGAAAATAAACAAAACCATGTTGTTCAGCCTTGCTACCCCGGGACTCGTCGGGCCCTGGATGGTCTGAAGTCCAATTCTTGAGGAATGATCCTTTCTACACAGCCCGGATGGTAGGGCCTTCCTCCTCCTTCTCCTTAACAATTACACAACAGTCCATTTCTTCATCCTCCAAGAACAGGTTCCTTAAGGCTGCCAGTGCTGCTTCCTCCTCTAATCCCCATATAATGTCGGCCTGTTGGAAGGTCCGACTCAAGTGCGGTATAGGCTGCTCCAATGGATAGTACGGACCACGTCATGGTGGTGACCAGTTTCTGTACTCTTGCCAAGTGTATCGGTATCCCAGGCCAAAAGCAGTGCCATGACGTTTCGGATGTATTGGCTTGGAAATGCCCTGAAGATTTTTGCCAAGACCTTTGCTAGGCTCATACCTCTCCAGTTCATCATGCTTGCTATCTTGCTATCCCACCACTTATCTTTGTCGATTGCATTGACCCGCTCTATATGATAATAAGTTTCTCCACCGAGCCTTCTTCTATTCTCAACCACCGCGATAGTTTGACGGTTGTAAATGGGGTTGCTCCCATCTCCATGGATAATCACCCCCTGATGGTTCCACTCAAACTTCATTGCCTGATGCAAAATTGATGCCACAGCCCCAGCGGCGTGGATCCATGGTCGTCCCAACAACAGATTGTAGGATGCATATATATCCAGCACTTGAAACTCGACATCAAACCACGTAGGCCCCATCTGTATACAGAGATCAATTTCCCCGATGGTAGCTCTCTGAGACCCATCAAATGCCTTCACGTTCATGGTCCCTTCTCGTATCTCATATAGGCCTTTGCCCAACCTCTTCAGTGTTGTCAATGGGCAAATATTGAGACTGGATCCTCCATCGATCAGGACCCTAGTAATGAAGTAGTCTTCACATTGCTCTGTGATATGCAGTGCCTTATTGTGACTCAAACCCTCAGGCGGTAACTCATCCTCGTGGAAAGTGATTTTGTGACTTTCTAGTACCTATCCTACCATGTTAGCCATTTCTCCTCTTTTGATGTTATTGGGCATATATGCTTCGTCCAATACTTTCATCAGAGTGTTCCTGTGTGTTTTTTAATTCTGCAACAGCGACAAGATAGATATCTGAGCAGGAGTCTTGTTCAGATGATCGATGACTGAATACGCCCTTGCTTGTACTTTCCTCAAGAGGTCATCTGGACCTGTTTCCATAACGCGAGGTCTGTTAGAGGCCTATTTGCTGGGCTCTCCCAAATGCTCGGGTGTATAGACCCTTCCAGTCCTAGTCATCCCTTGTGCAGCACCAGATTCTTCCATTTTGGGTTTCCTTTTTCTTCTAGCTTCAGCCGCATAATCCCATGGTACAGCCTTGGTGTTGAAAGGCGGTGTGGTTGATACTGTCACTGTATATGGTGTGGCTACTTTCACCTCAAATGTAATAGGTGCAACTGCAGTGGGTGCTACCTCAACTTCAAATGGGACTGATGTTGTTACCTCGACCTCCACTGGCAGCTTTATCTGCACTATATGGGGCTGAGTGTGACGGCGGGCTTCTTGGGGTCGTCACCCTCTTTGATAAGTCCGATTGATCCCTCCGGATCCCATTCTTCATCCATCTCTATCACATTGACACCGCCACCCCTGTGATCTGGGAGGGGGTTGTTGCGGACATTGGGTGTAGCCCCCTTTGCCTGGATGATCTTGTTGTCAATCAAAGTCTGGATTTTGTCCTTCAATGTGCGGCACTCGTCAATGGTGTGCCCTTTCATGCCCGAATGGTATGCACAAATATTATTTGGGTTAACCTATTGGGATGAGTTCTCCATGGCCACAGCAGGGATGGGAGTGACGTAACCAGTAGCCTTCAACCTTTCATATAGCTGGTCGATAGGTTCAGCAATGGCAGTGTATTATTTGGGTGGTCTGTGGTCAAAATTAGGTCGCGGTCTTGGGTAGTTTGACGAGTTGGAGGTTACTGAAAATGAGATGGTTGGGAATCATAGGTGTGATAGGCAGTGGCTGATTGGGAATATCTGGGGGATGAGGGTTGATGTGTAGGTGGAGGTGACGGTTGATATGTGGGTGGAGGTGCTTGATGTGTGGGTGGAGGTGCTTGATACGCAAGTGGGGAGGTTTGGTATACGAATGGTGTTTTGGGTCCTTGGGCGACCATTACTGCTCCCACGTCCTTCTTCTTAGATATACCCCCTGACTGCAATGCCTTATTAGTGGCTTGCAATGCCTCAAAGTTTGTTACCATCCCGCTCTTGATGCCTTCTTCGATCCTTTCACCAAGTTTGATGATGTCAGAGAACGTATGGTATTCAATAACCATCAACCTTTCATATTATTGCAGATCCTGTGCTCTGACAAATAACTTGTTCATCTGTTCCTCGTCCAATGCTGGCCTGACTTTCGCCACTTCTGACCTCCAACGAGTAGCATACTCGCGGAAAGTCTCGGTGGGCTTCTTCTTGAGGTTCTGAATGTAGAAGACATCTAGTGCATTCTCTGTGTTGAACCTGAATCAGTCCATGAAATCAGATGCCATACTCACCCAGTTGGACCATTTCATAGGATCCTGGCTGATGTACCAGGACAAGGCATCTCCCGTAAGACTCCTCATAAAAAGCTTCATCCGGATCTTTTCATCTTTTCCGACTCCGACAAGCTTGTCACAATAGGTCCTTAGATGAACCCTGGGATCACCTGTACCGTCAAACATCTCAAACTTGGGAGGTTTGTAACCCTCTGGCAGTTCTACATCCGGTTGTATGCATAGGTCTTCATAATTCAGACCTTCTATCCCCTTGCCTCCTTCTACGCCTTGAACTCGGCTGGTCAACTTCTTGAGCTCCTCGGCCAGGTTCTTAATGAGCATGTCCTTATCAACAGATTCCGGTGCATAGGAGATGGGTTCAGTGGAGTGAGGTAGGGTCTCCACATATATAGGGTAGTTTTGGTGACCTGGAGTTTGCGTGCTTGTGTCATTTATTTTGGGGGTTCATGGGACCAATTTCTACTGCTCGCAGAGTTTGCATATAACACAGTTATTAGTCGAGTATTCAGATGGCTCCATATGAGGCTTTATATGGGAGACGGTGTAGATCTCCAGTAGGTTGGTTTGAGCCGGGTGAGGCTAGGCTTTTGGGTACAGACTTGGTACAGGATGCTTTGGACAAGGTGAAAGTGATTCAGGAGCAGCTTCGTACAGCGCAGTCGAGACAAAAGAGTTATGCTGACAGGAAGGTTCGTGATGTATCTTACATGGTTGGGGAGAAGGTTCTACTGAAGGTTTCACCCATGAAGGGTGTTATGAGATTTGGGGAGAAGGGTAAATTGAGTCCTCAGTTCATTGGGCCCTTTGACGTGCTTCGGAGGATTGGGGAGGTGGCTTAAGAGCTTGCTTTGCCACCTAGCTTGTCGAGTGTGCATCCGGTATTTCATGTTTTTATGCTCCGGAAGTATATTAGCGATCCGTCTCATGTTTTGGATTTTAGCACGGTTCAGTTAGACGGTGATTTGACTTATGATGTGGAGCCAGTGTCTATTTTTGAGCGGCAAGTCCGAAAGTTGAGGTCAAAGGATATAGCTTTAGTGAAAGTGCAGCGGAGAGGTCGGCCCGTGGAGGAGGCTACTTGGGAGACCGATCGGGAGATGCAGAGCAGATATCCACACCTATTTGAGGCTTCAGGTATGTTTCTTGACTCGTTCGAGGATGAACGTTTGTTTAAGAGAGGGAGGATGTAACGACCCGGCCGGTCGTTTCATGAGTTACAGCCCTGTTTCCCCATTTCTGCTTCTTTATGTGTTGTTCAGCTATATTTCATCGTATCGTGTTGGTTGTTTTGTGTTCTGAGTGGTCTTGGAGTGGAACAAGACACTTAGTCTCTTATTCGGAAGCTTAAGTTGGAAAAGTCAACCGGATGTTGACATATGTGTAGAAGGTCTCGGATGTGAATTATGATGGTTCGGATAGCTTTGTTAGGTGATTTTGGACTTAGGAGTGTATTCGAAATGTAATTTGGTGGTCCCTGGTAGATTTAGGCTTGAATTGGCGAAATTGAAAATTTAGCGTTTTCTGGTCGGCAGTGGAAATCTTAATATCGGGGTCGGAATGGAATTCCGAAAATTGGAGTAGGTCCGTTGTGTCATCATTTGTGACGTGTGTGCAAAATTTCAGGTCATTTGGGTGAGGTTTGATTGGTTTTGGCATCGTTTGCGGAATTCGGAAGTTTAGAAATCCTTAGGCTTACATCCGAGGGTGAATTGGTGTTTTGACGTTGTTTTGAGTGTTCCGAAGGTTGGAATAAGTTTGAATGGTGATATGTGACTTGTTCGTATGTTTGGTTGAGGTCCCGAGGGCCTCGGGATGAATTTGGGTGGTTGACGGAAAGTTTGGAATATTGTTGATGCTGCTGATTTTGCTGCTTCTTTCATTTACGCACCTGTGGATTGGGGACCGCAGGTGTGAGGTCGCAGATGCGATAAAGGGATCGCAGACGTGGAGTTTTGGCCATCAGGAGAAGACCCACAGATGCGGTTATTTGGACGCATCTGCGGCACCGCAAGTGCGGTGACTGGGGCGCAGATGTGGTCCTGGTCATTTAAGTGGAAACTGTAGGTGCGGTTGGTTGGACCGCAGAAGCGGTTGCGCAGGTGCGAGATATGGACTGCAAATGCGGAAGTCCTGGGCAGAAAGTATATAAGTTCCCCTTCGCGAATTTCAGTCATTCTACCACTATTTTTGGACGATTTTGGAGCTCCAAGCAGTGATTTCAAGAGGGAATCGAGGGATTTTAGTGAGGTAAGCTACTTGGGCCTTGTATTTTGTGTTTGTGATGATTTTTCCACTCCCTAATCATGAAATTAGTGGGGAATTTGGGGTGAAGTTGAAGGTTTAGGGCTTTAGTTTTGGAGAGCTTTGATTGGGGATTTGAGGGGACATTTGAGGTCCGATTTTGATGGTTTTTATATACACTAACTCGGGAGTGATAGGAGTTTCTAGTTTTGCGATTTTTATTGGATTCCAAGACATGGGCCCAAGGGCCGGGTTTGAGTCCAATTCGGGATTTTTGGTTTAATTTGATTACTTTTGTGTGGAAATTCGTTCCTTTAGTGTATATTGATGATAATATACTAATTTTGGTTAGATTCGAAGCATTTGGAGGCCGAGTCGAGAGGCAAGGGCATCACGGGTTAGAGTTTTGTCCGGTTTGAGGTAAGTAATGACTGTAATATTGTCCTGGGGGTAAAAAAAACCCGGATTTCACATTGTTTCACTACTTTGAGGTGACGCACACGCTAGATGACGAGCGTGAGGGCGTGCACCGTTGGGGATCGTGACTTGGCCGTCCCGCAGCAACTATTAAGTTGCACGTTTAACTAGAAACTATTTGATACTATGTATTTTAGAAAGTATTACTATGTTGTGGGCTGAATGCCATATTTGGGCCTCGTGCCAAGTTATTTGGACCCTTGGGGGCTTTTTACTATTATTCCTCACTGTTTTGATTTAATATATGTACTCAGTCATGCTATGTTTTACTTATTTCATAACTCAGTCCTATTTACTCCGTTTGAGGTATAAAATGATATTTTGGGCTGTGTACCTTGTTTTTACAGTTAGCCCGAGTGGCTTGAGAGGTTTCCGACTGAGTGAGTCCAAGGGCCTGTGTTGTTAGGATATCATGGGATCGGGCCGCGCGCCGCAGCATGTTGTACTGTTTTTTGATATATGAGAGGCCGAGGGCCTAATTTATTATGCCACGAGATGGCTTGTGATAGCGCTTGAGCTGTAGGAGCCCCTTCGGAGTCTATACACCCACAGTGAGCGCGGGTACCCTGAGTGAGTGATATGATGTTTCCTGAGGGGCTGATCACGAGTGATTCTGAGGTTGCCCGAGGGGCTGGTTCTGATTGATGTTTTTCCCGAGGGGCGGTTTATGATATATGTTTATGATACATGTCTTGCCCGAGGGGCTATTTATGGTTTTCATAATTTTTACTCTAAACTTCATTGAACTTATGTTGAAACTGTTAAAAAGATACTTTCCAAAGGATTTTTACTGAAATTTGATTTTAACGAGATGATTTGATTTGTATACTGTTTGAAAACATACTGTACTTCTGTGGTGTTATGACGTGGATTTATGTGTTTATTATTGCTCAGTCTTTATTTACTTTTATTACTTACTGAGTTGGCGTACTCACATTACTCCCTGCACCTTGTGTGCAGATCCAGGAGTTGCGGGTCGTGATAGCGAGCTGATCCTTCATCTGTATCCGGAGTCGACACGGTAGCTGCATGGCGATCGCAGCCTTTCTCTTCTCCCTCTTATCTTCCTTAGACTATATTAGTATTTTCCTAGACTGTGATAGTCTTAGTTGTATTCAGACAGTCCTTAGTAGATGCTCGTGATTTGTGACACCCCGATATCGGGCATTTTTCGCACTTGTTATTTAGACTCATGTTATGGAATTTTATTAATTAATAACTTAAAATGTCTTTTTTTATGAAATATTGGTTTGATTTGGGATTATGTCGGTTGGCCTAGTTTCATGATAGACGCCATCACGACCGGGTCGGTTTTGGAGTCGTGACACTTATTTCTGTTTTTATGCAATTTTAATTTCTGTTTGTTTTATTTAATGAAATATTATGTTTTTGTTTTAATGTTTTTGTGCGTTTTTTTAAATATTAATTCTCTTTATACTCAGAAAATAACAGAGGGAAAAACATTGTTTTTCCTTCAGCATAATACTACAAAACTTCAGCATTCTTGGTATGAAATTTTAGCAAATGAACTAAATAACTTAAGCATGCATTAGCAAAAATTCATTGAAAAATAACATATAGCATAGAAATACTTCAGCATTTAGTGCTGAAGTTTTAGCAAATAAACTAAAATACTTCAGCTTGTTTAGACTGAAGATTCAGATAAAACTCATGACAAGACTATAGACTGCAGGACAAAACTTCAGCATGTTTTAATATGAAGTTTTAGGAAATGAACTAAATAACTCCAGCATGCATTAACAAAAATTCATTAGAAAATTACATACTGCAGGACAAAAGATTAAGCATGCAGTCTGAAGTTTTAGCAAATGAACTAAAAAACTTCAACATACTACAACACTTCAGCATTTTTTGGTATGAAGTTTTAGCAAAAATTCATAATAAAATTACAAACTGCAGAATTAAAACTTCAGCATGTTTGTCCTGAAGTTTTAGAAAATGAACTAAAAAACTTCAGCTAGGTTAGACTGAAGTTTCGGAAAAAGCTCATGACAAAACTGTTAAATGCAGGACAAAACTTCAGCATGTTTTGGTATGAAGTTTTAGCAAATGAACTAAATAACTTCAACATCCGTTAGCATGATTAGCTTCAACGTGAAACAACTTCACGCTACATTAGCATGAAGTTTTAGCTTTAACGTGAAAAATCTTCACACTACAGTAGCATGAAGTTTTAGCTTGTATTTGATTAAAACTTCAGAATTCAACGTGAAACAATTTTATTCTATATCTATCATGTAAAGTTTTTGAAGATCTATAAGTGAAAAATTCATGTTTCATCCGTCAAACAACTTCATGCGAGTGTGATTAAATGAGCATAAGTGAAAAAATCTATAGGCGTTAATTGAATTAAATTAAAAGCATCATGAATTACGAAAATAATTGCTGAAACATATATCATGAAGATCAATCAGTTTCAAAAACTAATTTGAATTCTGAAGATGAATTGCAATACTTACAATGTATTTTGTAATTTTGAATTCGGAATTTGAATCCGGTTCAACTTTCTGGTTTTTTGATAAAACTTCTGAGAGGAGAGGAGATCTAAGGAGGGACGGAGCGATGGAGGAGAACGGTAAAGTGATTACTGCGTGATGCATCTTTTATATCTTTTGTCAGGGGTATAATTGTCTTATAATTATGAATTTTTTATCAGCTGGCTACCAAATCAATAATTTTTAAAAATAGGATACAAATTAAAAGGGGCACAAATATAGGGTACGGCTGCAAATCGCCCCTTTTATATTCGTTGTGGACTGGACTTCCTTTTTGTTTAGCTTAAGGTACAACAAACAGCATAATCTAAAAGTAAATAAAAGAAAAATTATGAAAGGGTGGTAATAGGTGAATGAGAAAGCTTTCCATCAAAATTCTCTCATTTTTTGATATCTTTCAACGTCTTTTCTTGTTATTTAGTTTTTTTATTTTCAGTTGATTACTGTTCTATTGCTAAAATATTGAAATAAAGGGCTTCAGGGGTAAAACAATGATGAGTACGAAAACATGTTAGAAGTGGCGCACAAAATGATAGTACAAAATAAACAAAAGAAACAGTACAAGTGTCATCTGAGCACCCAAACATAAGGCATACTGGTGAACGAATAGAGTAAAATCATGAACAATTAAAATTAAAATTTTGATAGAGACATAAAAAATGCTAGGTGATTGTTTGACATCAGACTATAGATCTTAGTGAATGAAGTTACTAGATATGTGTGTCATACAAGGTAATAGTAATAGTTTTCTAATGTAATAGTTAAGGTATACATAAGCTGCTGAATACCACCATAAAAAGTGTCATATGAAATTATTGTAAGAGTAATATGGATTCTTTTGTTATTTGTTAGCTAATGGCCGCTTAGATCTTGGGTACCCAAATTCGGCTAGCAAGCGGCAATGGTCCCAACAGTTGACAAAAAATTAGAAGTAGAAATGCAAATTTTTGCTTGAAATGTGTTACAATCATGTTTAGCCAAAAGCAAGTCGTTATCAAATTTTGCCCCAAAAAATCAGTTTAAAAACTCAGATGCCTCAAAAAATAATTTTCAGTTGGGGTCATTTTCTCCAAAAAAGAGAACTTACTTGTAACTTGAGTATTGCTTGGTCTTTAAATCCAAAATTATATCTAATAAATAAAGAAATAAGTAAATAAAAACTCTTGATTCCTGGTCGCTTTCGTTACAGCGTTTATAGGTCGACTGGGAAATACAATCTTTACAAAAAGATAGTTCCAACTTTTGGAAAGGAAATGGCAGCCAATTATTGCTTGTCTTTTTAACATTCGGCAGTATTGTCGTATTAATAGCCTGTTTGGCCAAGCTTTTTTTTTTGCCAGAAGTGCTTTTTTTGGCCGAAAGCACTTTTGACCAAAAATTGAGGTGTTTGGCCAAGCGTTTGGAAGGAAAAAAAGTGCTTTTGAGGAGAAGCAGAAGCAGTTTTGGAGAAGCAGAAAAAAGTAGCTTCTCTCCAAAAGCACTTTTTTGAGAAACACTTTTGAAAAAAATACACTTAGAAGCAGTTTTCAAAAGCTTGGCCAAACACTAATTACTGCTCAAAAGTACTTTTCTAATTAATTAGCCAAACACAAACTACTTCTCACCAAAAACCCTTTTTTTAAAAATACTTTCGAAAAAAGCACTTCTCAAAATAAGCTGATTTTAGAAGCTTGGCCAAACAGGCTATAAATGGTTTCACATCTGCAAATGCTACAAAATTTGGTCTTCTGATCTTATCACAAGTCAAGGTGCCCCGTCCCCAGTCCAGCATAGTTGGCCCATTTTGGAAAAATGTTTTTCACATTTTACTACAATGATTTAACACGATGACGATATTTGTCTAAAAGAAAATTTCAAGTTATTTTTATTAAAAATTAACTCAAACTATCACAAAAAAGCTTATAGGAGGATGTAGTTTAGGGAGTAGTATTTAGTCTGAGTCTGTCACATAACTGAGAGATTTCAATTTTTTTCTGTAAAACAAAAATTCAAATACATTAAAACCTCTATATAACAACTTCGTTTGTTCCAAATATTTTTGAATGTTATAGCGAATTATCGTAATAGAAAATATATATTATAACAGAAAATAAAATTTGGTTCCGAAAAAAACTTAACTTTTATAGTGAAGTGCTGTTATATAAGGATGTTGTTTTAAAAAGGTCTGACCGTATAGTTTTCCTAAAATTTATATCTTTCAATGTCATCTCTTAATTTTTAGTTTGTTTTTTATATTGATTATATTGTTTTAATTCATTATTAAACTCAGAAAGTAAAGGATTCATGATGTTAATGATGATACACACCCTTATATTTGTCTATAAACTGTGATAGTGTCGCATAAAATTGAACAGAGCAAGTACATGATAAAATAAACAGCTACAAGTAAAATGTCAGCAAAAAAGACAATAAAAAATACTAATCCATATCATAATGTTTAGTACCGTACTCAAGTGTATTGCAAGGGTTGAATTTCTTTCATGGAAAAGTTACACTGTGCAAAAAATATAGTATTATTTTTATCTTGTTATAAATTGTGGAATTTCCTTAATAAAAGAAAAGTTTGTAATTGTCCAGTTATTTAAGTGGCTCAAAATTTATAGTAAATTATAAATTGGAATCTCAAAAGTGTTATTCTTGTATTTCTTTGAATCTTCTTTGTAACGACCCGGCCGGTCGTTTTATGAATTTCAGCCCCGTCTTCCCCATTTCTACTTCTTTATGTCATGTTCAGCTGTATTATGTGATATCGGATTGGTTGGCTCGGGTTCGGAATGGTTTGGTAGAGTAATGAGACACTTAGTCTCTTAAGTTGGCATTTTAGTTGGAAAAGTGAACCGAAAGTTGACTTGTGGGTAAACGATCTCGGAATTTGGTTTTTATGATTCGGATAGCTTCGTGAGGTGATTTGGGACTTAGGAGTGTGATCGGAATGTGTTTTGGAAGTCCGGAGTAGATTTAGGCTTGAATTGGTGAAATTGGAATTTTGGCGTTTTCTGGTTGGTAGCGGAGATTTTGATATAGGGGTTGGAATGAAATTTCGAAAATTGGAGTAGGTCCGTGTGTCTTTTGGGACGTGTGTGCAAAATTTCAGGTCATTCGGACAAGGGTTGGTAGACTTTTTGATCAAAAGCGGAACTCGGAAGTTTTTGGAAACCTTAGGCTTGAATCCGATGTTATTTTGATGATTTGACATTATTTTAGGTGTTTAGAAGATTGGTATAAGTTTGGATAGTGGTATATGACTTGTCCGTACTTTTGGTTGAGGTCCCGGGGGCCTCGGGATGATTTCGGGTGGTTGACGGGAAGTTTGGAGTTGGAAATTTGCAGCTGAAGCTGCTGAAGTTCCTGTCATAACCGCACTAGCGGCTTGGGGACCGCAGGTGCGGGTCCGCAGAAGCGAAAAAAGGGGTCGCAGATGCGGCCAAGGGAATGAATGACTGGAGCCGCAGATGCGGAATTTTAGGCGCACCTGCGATGGCGCAGGTGCGGGATCTTGATCGCAGGTGCGAGTCTTGAGTGGTTAAGTAATTTCCGCAGGTGCGCACCTGGGACCGCAGGTGCGGGTCCGCAGGTACGGTTTTGCTGGGGCAGAACATATAAATTGAGGCCTTCGCGATTTTGGGTTATTTTTCATCACTTTTCGTACGGGTTTGAGCTTGGGAGAGCAAATTGAAGAGAGAATTCAAGAGGGTTTCGTGGAGGTAAGGTTTTTGGACCCTAAACTGGTTTCTATGTTGGTTTTTACCTGTTTAAGCTTGAAATCTATGGAAATTAGTAGCCAAATTGGGGGTTTAGGGCTTGGAAATTGGAGACCTAAATCTAGGGATTTGAGGGGTCATTTATGGTTGGATTTTGTTAAATTTGGTATGTATGAACTCGTGAGAGTGTAAGGATTCTAGTTTTGTGAATTTTATCGAAATCCGAGACGTGGGCCAGGGGTTGGGTTTGGTCAATTTCGGGATTCCTGGTATAAATTGGTTATTTTCGAGTGGGCTTTGTTTCCTTAGCATATTTTTGATGGTACGAATCTGTTTTGATTAGATTTGGAGTATTCGGAGGCCGATTCGAGAGGCAAGGGCATCGCGGGCTAGAATTTGGATCGGTTTGAGGTAAGTAATGATTGTAAATATTGTCCTGAGACTATGAAACCTCGGATTTCACATCGTTGTGCTACTTTGAGGTGACACACACGCTAGATGACGAGCGTGGGGTCGTGCACCGTTGGGGATTGTGACTTGGTCCATCCCGTACGACTGTTGAGTCGCGTTTTTTATTAAAACCTGTTTGATATCATTGTGTTTTGGAAATATTTGCCGTGTTTTGGGCTGAATGCCATATTTGGGCCTCGTGCCAACTGTTTACTTCATAATTGTACTCAGTCATGCTGTACTTTACTGTTTTCATAACTCAGCCATATTTACTCCGTTTTGATATTTTAAATGATACTTTGGGCTGAGCATCATGTTTTACTGTTGCCTGAGTGGCTTGAGAGATTTCTGACTGAGTGAGGCCGAGGGCCTGTGTTGTGAGGATATTATGGGATCGGGCTGCGCACCGCAGTATGTTCTTACTGATTCATGGTTATGAGGCCGAGGGCCTGATTTGATTATGCCACGAGATGGCTTGTTATAGCGCTTGGGCCGTAGGAAACCCCCCCCCCCTCCGGAGTTTGTACATCCCCAGTGAGCGCGGGTACCCAATGTGTGTGATGTGATATGGCCCGAGGGGCTGATGTTGTTTCGTGTTGTTGCCCGAGGAGCTGATACGAGTGATTGTAAGGTAGCGCGAGGGGCTGGTTCTGTTGATATTATGCCCGAGGGGCGGTTTATGGTATTTGTTTTGCCCAAGGGGCTGTTTACGTTTCTATTCTTTTACTCACTGTTTTCGTCACTCGTTTGAAACTATTGAAGGAAGTTTTGAAAAGGATTTTATTAAACTGAGTCGTTTTTATGAGTTCATAGTTTTTACTGCATTGTTTTGGATTTATACTGTTTTGCTGTAGCATTATGACGTGGCTTGCATGTTTTCTTACTGCTTAGCTGCCTTTACTTTTATTACTTACTGAGTTGGCGTACTTACATTACTCCCAGCACTCTGTGTGCAGATCCAGGAGTCTCGGGTCACGCTAGCGAGTGCTGATTTGTCTTCCAGCAGGCTTTCGGAGTTGACTAGGTAGCTGCTTGGCGTTCGCAGCCCAGTGCTTCTCCTTCCTATCTTTATTCCGCTTTGTATTAGCTTTGTTTCAGACTATGTTGTCTTTTCATATTTCTAGACGAGTTGTAGTTGCTCATGACTGGTGACACCCCGATGTCGGACTGTGTTTTGTCTCCGAACTATTCTATTCTACCTTACATTTTGGGATTTTAGCTTATTAATGACTTTTAAATGACTTATTATAATTGTTGGGTTAGTTTTGGGGTTTGTGTCGGCTGGCCTAGTTTCACGATAGGCGCCATCACAGTTGGGTCAGTTTTAGGGTCGTGACATTCTTATTAAAAGAATTGACTCAATCGATAAAACAACAATAAACCTAGTGTAATCTCACAAGTGTAATGACCCAACCGGTCGTTTTGAGCATTTGCACTTCGCTCGCCAGTTCTCCGGCATGACTAGCCCCGTATGATGTATTATGACTTATGTAAATCGTCGGTTTTGGTTTTCAGGTTATTCGGAACAGATATGGAAGAATCATTCTCAGCTTGAAGCTTTTGAGAGGTTTGACCAAGTTTTGACTTTTTAGTATTTGATCTCGGATTTTTATGATTTGGTTAGCTCCATTAGGTGATTTTGGACTTCGGAGCGTGTTCGGAATGTGATTTGGAGGTCCGTGGTAGAATTAGGCTTGAATTGGCGAAATTGGAAATTTGGTGTTTCTCGGTCGGCAGTGGAAATTTTGATATCGGAGTCGGAATGGAATTTCGGAAGTTGGAATAGGTCCGTAATGTAATTTGTGACGTGTGTGCATAATATCAGGTCATTCGGAAGTGATTTGATAGGTGCATCGTTTGCGAAATTCGGAAGTTTAGAAGTTCTTAGGCTTGAATCCGAGGGTCATTTGGTGTTTCGATGTTGTTGTGAATGTTCCGAAGGTTTGAATAAGTTTGAATGGTCATATGTGACTTGTTGGTATTTTTGGTTCAGGCCCCGAGGGCCTCGGGATGAATTTGTATGGTTGACAGAAAAGTTGGAATTGAGTTGGTGCAGCTGAGATTTGTTGCTTCTGTTATTTCCGCACCTGCAGTCGAGGCCGCAAATGCGAAAGGGAGATCGCAGATGCGGAGTTTGTCCATCAGGAAAAGAATCGCAGATGCGGTGAGTTGGACGCATCTGCGGGACCGTAGGTGGTGCCTAGGGCGCAGATGCTGTCCTAGGCGTTTAAGTGGAAACCGCAAGTGCGGTTGGTCGGACCGCAGAAGCGGTTGCGCAGGTGCGAGATTGGGACTGCGTATGTGGAAAATGCTGGGTAGAATGTATAAAAGGTTCCCTTCAGAATTTTTGCCTATTTCCTCCATTTCTGAAGGCGGGTTTTGATCTTTGAGCAGTGATTTTCAAGAGGAATCAAGGGATATCAGTTGCGTAAGTTACTTGGACTTTATTACTCGTGTTTATGATGATTTTCCCATTGTTTAATCCTGAAATTAGTGGGAATTTGGGGTGAAGTTGAAAGGGTTAGGGCTTGAGTTTTGATTGAAGATTTGGGGGACCATTTGAGGTCAGATTTTAATGATTTTGTTACGTATAGACTCGTGAGTGAAAGGAGTTTCTAATTTTGTGATTTTTGTCGAATTCCGAGACGTGGGCCCGAGGCCCGAGTTTGGGTGAACGGGATTTTTGTGTAATTTGATAATTTTTTGTATGGAATTGGTTCATTGGTTTATATTGATTGCATCGTATTGCTTTTGGTTAGACTCGGGACGTTTGGAGGCCGATTCCAGAGGCAAGGACATCGCGAAGTAGGGATTTGACCAGTTCGAGGTAAGTAATGATTGTAAATCTAGTCCTGAGGGTATGAAACCCCGAATTTCACATTGTTTTACTACTTTGAGGTGACGCACATGCTAGGTGATGAGTGTGTGGGTGTGCACCGTTAGGGATTGTGACTTGGTACGTCCCGTAGTAACTATACAGTTGCGTATTTGACTGACACTATATGATACTTATGTGTTTTAGAAAGAATTTCTATAACGTGGGCCCATATTTGGGCCTTGTGCCAAAGCTATTTGGACCCTTAGGGGCCTTTTCTTATTATTTTCTCACTGTTTTGATTTAAGATTTGTACTAAGTCATGCTATGTTTTACTGATTTCATAACTTAGTTTTTATTACTCCGTTTTTTAATGCATAAAATGATATTTTGGGCTGAGTGCCCTGTTTTACTGATAGCCGAGTGGCTTGAGAGGTTTCTGACTGAATGAGGCCGAGGGCCTGTTTTGTGAGGTTATTATAGGATCGGGCGGCACGCCGCAACAGGTTGTTATTGATTCATGATATTGTGAGGCCGAAAGCCTGATTGATTTGTGCCACGAGGTGGCTAGTTGTTATTGTAAGGCCCGGGGCCTGATTGATTAATGCTACGAGGTGGCTTGAAGTTATTGTGAGGCCCAGGGCCTGATTGATTTATGCCACGAGTTGGTATCAGAGCGTAGGTTACATATGTCTCACGAGTCATGAGCGGGGTTAGTAGAGTCTCGCGGATCGACACGGAGATGTCTGTACTTATCTTTGAGAGGTTGCAGAATCATTAGGAAATCCCACATTCTTCAATTTTTATCATGCGACATTGATTCAGCTTGAAGCGTAACTCCTTGAATTCCTTCCATGCATTCGTGTGCGCACATGAGGGCTCGGTATCAGCTTTGCATCGGTGGCCTTTGAGTTCCATTGTTGAGATGCGAGATGTGATTTGTGGCATGTTGATGATGGGAAGGTCTGGAGGACTTGAGGCCGGATTTTAACTGTAGCTTGAGCGCTGAGTTATTGATTGTCTGAGCATGTGCTTTTGGATTCATAGGTTGGGTAGTGTCCCTATTAGTGGAAGTGATGGCTGGCTGGCTACGTGAGGAGTATGATGTGACTGCGAGATGTGTACATATGATTTGAATGTGACGAGAAAGGGTTTGCTTGAGGGTAGAAGGAACTATTCCGTGCTTGATTTCCAGATTGATTTGATGTATAGCCCCGAGCTATGGGTGTGTTGAAGGATCTTTCCATGTTGTTTAGTTAGGGAATGAAGTAGATTTCATGTTGCGATATGAGTTCAGACAAAGGAAGATTAAGTGATTGCGTGATATTTATGATGGTGGAGGGGTATAAAGAGATGTTAGTTGAGGCAAAACAGGTGGCTTATCTCCTACGAGGCTTCTTGAGGGCGTGTGAATCCCTATGTTATGTTGTAGCGAGTTCTCCTTTACCAGTGAATTATAAGGGCTGCAAATTGAGTTGGATCACGTATGAGAGTTGTCTTGACTGTTACGAGGGTGAATGCGAGATTTGCAGATAATTTGAAGTACTAAATGGTTTGTGTTGTACGAGCTTATGAAGGATTTAGTTCAATCTCACTATGGTATTATGGCAGTAATAGAGTATGGGCATTATGAGTTTTTGTGTGTTTTGACCTATGGCTTTGAGCAAAGTAGGGGAGTCTGCCATAAGTTGTTTGCGCGGCTAAGTGTCGTATTAGTTTCAATTTGAGGTATACTGGCAAATTGGTTGTGGCTTACAGAGGTTGAGATCGAGGATGACTCGAGTAAAGGAAACTCTGGATAAGGGTTGTGTTATGCTTTATGGGTGTTTGAAAATCACGGAATGACTTGAGTTGTTATTGGTGAAGGATGTAATGTGCATGGAGCAGGAATTTATTTAGTCGCATTAAGGTGGGGTTATTTTCTTAGGTGTTGCTGTACTAATGAGGCACAGGTCGTTCGGCTCGTTTGATCAGTTTAATTGAAACCTGTGTAGAGTGGATGACTCCCTAGAATGGTCTTAATGGATTCAAGATTTACATGTATTATTGGAGGTCTTCAGGATGTGTATTTGGCTAGAAACTAAGGTTTACATTGGAGGGTGTCAAGACTTGTGGCATTTCTATATCATTATGGATTCTACATATCAGTATCAGTAAGGTGAAGGTAATGGCTTTAGATTCACAGGAAGTCTCTTCAGGGTAAGTATTTTGAACGTGGTGCTTTTGGGGATATTTGAGAGAGTATTCAGCGGCTTATGAGCCTTAGACGGTGGGGTTTTTATGCTTGGGTCTCGTGTGGTGAGTCTGGGTTGAGGATTGCGGTATTATGGCACAGAGAAGTATCAGTTCGAAGGTAATTCAGGAGGAACTTGGATAAATAGGACAGCTTGGTAGTAGGTCGGTTCGGCATGGTAAGGGATATGATTAGTTCTTTGGGTACTTATGAGGTAATGAGTTTCTATAGGTGTCTCGTGGCAATGCTCTTGGGGTTTTAGTGACCTGCGTAGCTTGGTTGAGCTAGAACGATTCAGTCCTGACGGTTTGGTTTTGTGCAAATGGGATTCAGAGAGTCCTTGACGGCTTCCACCACGGTTAGAGATGTATATTTTCTACTGGCGTGAGGAGTATGTGATGTATAATGATTTTCTTCTAGATGGGATCAAATGGACAGTTGTAGGCTAGTTGAGTACGTAGTTGCTTGTGGCTCGGAGTGGATTATGAAGTTCTCATATTTATCATAGGATGGCATAGTACATGCGGTATGTTGTGTAGGATTGAGATTTACATGTGTAAGTTCATGGTTCAGTTCTGAAAGGAAGGTCATAATTTCTTAGACGGCATAGACAGTTCAGATGACTAGGTAAATAATACTACTAATTGGTATGGTGGGATGAGAGCATACATTCAGAAAGGGGCAACGTGTTTGAGTTATGGATACTTCATTGGTATTGCGGCACTCTCTTGTTTGAACGATTAATAGAGTTCAAATTTTGCCTTGTGGAACAGAAGAATTTTGGAAGTATTCCTCGTGGGATGACCGTGTAATTTGCGAAGTGTGAACATTCAGGCGGTGGATTCAAGATCAGAGATGGTGATTCGTATATTCTATGGATTGGGAGACTGAGAGTTCTCCTGAGTAGATTGTTTCGTGGTTGTGAAATGTAAATGTAGCCAAGGTTTGCCAGAGGTTAGTATGTGTTGTGATTTAGTCATTGTAGACTTTTGAACGGTATTTAACTATTGTGGGTGGCCAGAGTTGATTAGGGTTCATTGGTAGGCCTGGATGGATGTGTGTTCTACACCAGGTCGGATTTGTTGACTCCGAATTGCTATGGTTAAGGGATGTGCCATTCGATCGTTATTGAGCTTATTTGTGTTCTGGAGTGATCTGCGAGTTACCCTTCTATGTTACGAGGAGTTGTGATTGTTGGTTATATGCACATCTGGTGTGGTTCTATTGGGTCTTATAGCGGAATTTGAGCAGGAAGATGTATTGGGTATTGCTTGGTAGATGGCGTATTGGTTATGTTCTTTCGGGTTTCGTGTGGTGTTATGTCTTTTGCCTTTCCATGGTTATGGTGATTCACTTATGGTACTAGACATCAAATTTTGCGTGGTTGTTGATTTTGAGCATGGTGACTTGAGGTGTTTCATGTGGATCAGTGTATAGATAGGGTCGTGCATTGCAGCGAAGCTATCTTGGGATATGATCATTCGGGTTAGATTTGTGCATTCTGGTTCTACGGTGTGTGATGGGTTCTTAGCATCGTGTTAAGGTGGTACTGGTGAGCTTGCGGTAGAGCTCTCTCATTTGAGTCATTTTCGTGATTTGAGTACATTTGGATTGTTGCTTTCGGGTGTACGGATTGTGGCTTTAGATCATATTGATGTGTCATGTCACCAGAGTAGTCGTGTTGGATGAGATGAGGTCATTGAACCTAGAATGAATACTATAGGATTCGATTTCAGCATGTTGGAAGGATAATATCGGAATCGGCTTAGAAATTTACTACAGTCCTTGCCAACGGAGAGGGAACTCCATGACTGGTTGATCGGAGGAATGGTCATGATTTCTGCGTGTTTCTTTCATCATTGGCAGTATGCGGAAGTGTTGGAATGAGACTTTGATTTATAAGAGGTTTATTACCGGTATTGGGTTGTTTGAGCAGCAACTGTGATTGAAGTTATCGCTATGAGTGTTTGAGGTTTGTGGTATATCATGTGATTTCATCTTGAATTGCAGTTATGGCTTGATACAGCTTGTTCGGACTTATACAGTGCATAGAGGTGAGATTCTGATCTTATAGATAATTCCGAAAGTGGAAATTGGGTTCTAAGGTTTATGGGCTAGGTTAGATTGTGAAATTTCAGTTATGTTGTGCTATCAGACCTATATGGGATAGGGTGACGTGGGATCACCCCCCGGGTATGTGCATAGTAAGGTTATACAGCAATGTGATGGCTTCCGGAACAACTCTGGGCACGTTCGAGGACGAACGAATATTTAAGTGGGGAAGGATGTAATGACCCAACCGGTCATTTTGAGCATTTGCACTTCGCTCGCCAGTTCTCAGGGCATGACTAGCCCGGTATGATGTATTATGACTTATGTAAATCGTCGGTTTAGGTTTTCAGGTTAATCGAAACAGATATGGAAGAATGATTCTCAGCTTGAATCTTTAAATTTGAGAGATTTGAACAAGTTTTAACTTTTCAGTATTCGATCTTGGATTTCATGAGTTGGTTAGCTCCGTTAGGTGATTTTGGACTCGGGAGCGCGTCCGGAATGTGATTTGGAGGTTCGTGGTAGAATTAGGCTTGAATTGGCAAAATTGGAAATTTGGCGTTTCTCGATCGGCAGTGGAAATTTTGATATCGGGGTCGGAGTGGAATTCTGGAAGTTGGAATAGGTTCGTAGTGTCATTTGTGACGTGTATGCAAAATTTCAGGTCATTCGGAGGTGATTTGATAGGTTTCTGCATCGTTTGCGGAATTCGAAAGTTTAGAAGTTCTTAAGCTTGAATCCGAGAGTGATTTGGTGTTTCGATGTTGTTTTGAATGTTTTGAAGGTTTGAATAAGTCTGAATGGTGATATCTGACTTGTTGGTATTTTTGGTTGAGGCCTCGAGGGCCTTGGGATGAATTTGGATGGTTGACGGAAAAGTTGGAATTGAGTGGTGACTCTGAGATTTGCTGCTTCTGTTATTTCTGCAGCTGCGGATAGAGGACTGTAGGTGCGAGGCCGCAGATGCGAAAGGGAGATCGCCGATGCGGAGTTTAGCCATCAAGAGAAGAAACGCAGATGCGGTGAGTTGGACACATCTGCGGGACCGCAGGTGCGGTGCCTGGGGCGCAGATGCGGTCCTGGGCGTTTAAGTGGAAACTGTATGTGCGGTTGGTTGGACCGCAGAAGCGGTTGCGCAGGTGCGAGATTGGGACAGCGGATGCGGAAAATGATGGGTAGAATGTATAAAAGGTTCCCTTCGCAAATTTTTGCCTATTTCCTCCATTTTTGAAGACGGGTTTTGAGCTTTGGGTAGTGATTTTCAAGAGGAATCAAGGGATATCAATTGGGTAGGTTATTTGGGCTTTATTACTCTTGTTATGATGATTTTCCCATTGTTTAATCCTGAAATTAGTGGGATTTCTGGGTGAAGTTGAAGGGGTTAGGGCTTGAGTTTTAAAGAGTTTTGATTGAGGATTTAGGGGACCATTTGAGATCAGATTTTAATGATTTTAGTATGTATAGACTCGTGAGTGAAAAGAGTTTCTAGTTTTGTGATTTTTGTCGAATTCCGAGACGTGGGCTTGAGGGCTGGGTTTGGGTGAATTTTGGAATTTTGGTGTAATTTGATAATTTCTTGTATGGAATCGGTTCATTGGTTTATATTGATCGCATCGTATTGCTTTTTGTCAGACTCGGGATGTTAGGAGGCAGATCCAGAGGCAAGGGCATCGCGGAGAAAGGATTTGACCGGTTCGAGGTAAGTAATGATTGTAAATCTAGTCCTGAGGGTATGAAACCCCGGATTTCACATTGTTTTACTACTTTGAGGTGACGCACATGCTAGGTGACGAGCGTGGGGCGTGCACCTTTAGGGATTGTGACTTGGTATGTTCCGTAGCAACTATATAGTTGTGTATTTGACTGACACTATATGATACTTATGTGATTTAGAAAGAATTTCTTTAACTTGGGTTGAATGCCATATTTGGGCCTTGTGCCAAAGCTGTTTGGACCCTTAGGGGCCTTTGCTTATTATTTCCTCACTATTTTGATTTAAGATTTGTACTCAGTCATGCTATGTTTTACTGATTTCATAACTCAGTCTTTATTACTCCCTTTTTTTTTATGCATAAAATGATATTTTGGGCCCGAGTGGCTTGAGAGGTTTCCGACTGAGTGAGACCGAGGGCCTATTTTGTGAGGATATTATGGGATCGGGCTGCAGGCTGCAGCAGGTTGTTACTGATTCATGATATTGTGAGGCCGGGGGCCTGATTGATTTACGCCACGAGGTGGCTTGTTGTTATTGTGAGGCCCAGGGCCTGATTGATTTATGCCATGAGTTGGTATCAGAGCCTAGGTTACATAGGTCTCACGAGTCATGAGCGAGTTTAGTAGAGTCTCACGGATCGATACGGAGATGTCTGTACTTATCTTTGAGAGGCTATAGAACCATTAGGAAATCCCACATTCTTGAATTCTTATCGTACGATATTGATTCAGCTTGAAGCGTAACTCCTTGAATTCCTTCCACGCATTCGTGTGCGCACATGCCGCGAGGTGGCTTGTTGTTATTGTGAGGCCGAGGGCCTGATTGATTTATGCCACGAGGCGGCTTGTTGTTATGAGGCCGAGGGCCTGATTGACTTATGCCACGAGGTGGCTTGTTATAGCGTTTGGGCTGTAGGAGCCCCTCCGGAGTCTGTACACCCGCAGTGAGCGCGGGTACCCTGAGTAGATGATATGATGTTTTGCCTGAGGGACTATTTGCGAGCGATTGTGAGGTAATGCCCGAGGGGCTGTTTATGATTCATGTTTGCCCGAGGGGCTGTTCAAGAGTGATGTTCGCCGAGGGGCTGCTCTTGATTTATGTTGCCGAGGGGTTGTATACGAGTGAGTTTTGCCCGAGGGGTTGTATACGAGTGAGTTTTGCCCGAGGGGCTGTTTATGTTTTCATCATTTTTACTCACTGTTTCATCACTTCGTTGAAAACTGTTGAAGGATGTTTTAAATAGTTTTACTGAAACTGGATTTAAATGAGCTGAGTTGATTCAAAACCCTGATTTTAAAAGCCTACTGTATTTTACTGAGATTTCATGATATGAACTGGATATGTTTTATTTCTCGTCACTACTGCTCAATCTCTATTTACTTTTATTACTTTCTGAGTTGGCGTACTCACATTACTCCCTGCACCTTGTGTACAAATCTAGGTATTTCTGAACCCGGTAGCGGGTGTAGACTACTCAGTGGCAGGTCCATCGAAGTTAGTAAGGTAGCTGCCTGGCGATCGCAGCCCTGCTTTTCTCCCTCCTTATCCTCCCTTAGTGTATTCAGTTATTTCCAGTCTATGTTAGTCTTAATGTTGTCAGACGGTTGTAGTAGATGCTCATGACTAGTGACACCCCGATGTCTGGCTTTCTTTCCACACTATTGTTTAATTTAAACACTTTATGAAGGTTTATTGTTAAATAGAGTTGATTTTATCATAAGAATGAAACATTGATTGGTTTTGGTAATGTGTGGCTTGCCTAGTACCATATTAGGCGTCATCACGACCGGGTTAGTTTTGGGTCGTGACAACAGGTGGGGTCTGAGGAGGATAATGTATATGCAGATCTTAACCCTACCTTTGTATAGGGTAAAATATGTTATACTAAATGATCGCAAAATGAAGTGACACGTGGAGCCGAAGACAGAGAATAGCTGAAATCAAAGGCAACGATCCCGTCTATTACTAGAGAGAATGACACTCATAAAGATGAAATAAATGTCTGCCGCCGGTAGCACTTAATGAAGAATATCCTACAGCATTAAGTACACTGCCCGTTAGAAAGAATATGGCATTCATGCCCGGCATTACACATTCTACAATGGCCTCATAATTGACATTAAAGAAGGGCTTGATCCTAGGACCTTGTTCCCTAGGTGCAACTATAAATTGTGAGCTCTATTATCATTGTAAGGGACAAGAATTTTCTGGCAAACATACGCTACACTCTATCCAAAGCTTAATATAATCTTATCTTCTTGCTTTTTGATTTCATTGTTGTTGTGCCCGGAAGCCTTGCTCCCGGAACTATTATTTCTGCTATTTCGTCTCCATCTCAAGGCTAAGTATTGCATATTTATATAATTCATCTTTTATTTAAGGATCAAATTACTCACTTGCCTAGAAATCATGTACAAATTTAACTGTACCGTTTTACGGGTAAACAGTTTGGCGTCCATCGTTGGGCCTAGACAGTTATGTAATTAATTTGGTCATTGCCTCTTTTACTAACGTGTTTTGATTATTTATTCTGGGAAGTGAACGCCTGCATGGACCAAATCCCGGGTGCACCTCTGGTGCTGAAAGGAGCGAACTCAAAGAAGTACACTCAATTGTCGTACAAACCGAGCGCGGCACCAGAATTGATCCCAAAGCAATTTAAAATTCCCAATGTACCGAAATATGATGGGACTTCGAACTCTCATGAGCATATTACCACCTATACAATGGCGGTGAAGGGGAAAGATTTAGATCCCCACGGGATCGAATCAGTTTTGCTAAAATAATTCGGAGAGACTCTCACAAGGGGAGCCTTGACGTGGTATTCGTTGTTGCCTAAGCATTCCATAGATTCCTTTGAGATGCTCGCGAATTATTTCATTAAGGCCCATGCCGGGGCCAGAAAGGTACAGGCCCGGAAGGCCGACATATTCAGAACTGCACAAGGAGAGTCCGAATTTATGTGGGAATTCGTAACCCGGTTGCAGAAGGAAAGGATGTTGCTTCCGGCTGTTCCGGATGAACGGGCGGATGAAGCATTCACCAAGGGTTTGAATCTGAGAAGTTCCGCTGCTTCCCCAAAATTGAAGAAAAGCCTGCTCGAGTTTCAAGCGACGACTTGGGCGGATGTTCACAACCGGTACGAGCCAAAGGTAAGGATTGAGGATGATAATCTCGGCTTCCCAGCGTCGGCTAAAAGCGGGGAGAAAAATAAAGAGAAATCAAAGAATATTTGACACAGATAGATCATTGTGCACGGTAAAATTGGAGGGTCCAATTTCTCGTCGTTATTATGCCCCGTAGACATACTTCACAAGGCCCGAGACTGGGGTCGAGGTTCACCCTCGAGGGCTGTCGACGCTCGACCTCGGGGCGATGCAGACCAACGGCTATATTGGAAAAGAGGGGAGTTCCCAAGGGGTGCAGATAGAACCGGTAAAGTCCGTCAGTCTAGTCTAAGCCTGCATCATGACGTCAACTAGCTGTCCTATCTCCATATCTTTGTAATAAATGCATTTGTACTATGTTGGGATTCCTCCTTCCTATATAAAGGGGGTCCTTGCCATATTGTAGGGACCGGTTGCTCCATACTAAATACATAAGAACATTTTCTATGCTCTCTAACATATTCTCTTGATATTATTGCTTCCATTTATTATCTTCATTATTGTTCTTCATTTATTGCTTATTATTGGCCATAAAGACCGGTCATTGATCTCATTATAACTGTTAGTTGCCCACCGACTACCCGCGATAGCTCCCAGCCGAGCGTCCAACTCGACCTCGAGGCCCCGAATAAGCAGCCTCGAGCCCCCGACCGACAGTAATTCGGTTTGATTAATATCTCGTTTTGAAGCTCTTATCTCACTTCTAAGCCTTTCATATAGCATCAACTGCTTAACAACCAGGATAAAAATAGATCACGTATTTTTAGAATCCTATAATCAAATTTAATTGTTATTACCATTTTCACAGTAAACATTTTGGAGCCCACCGTGGGGCTAAAAATAATAGTGATTATTTTCTTGTTGGTTCCATTACGCAACGCAAGTTATCTTTCACACTTGTTCTTGTCCAAGATCTTCAATTTCAGGTCGAAATGCCTAACTCAGTAAATAGAGGTGAAAACAACTATCTCGAGAACCACAGAGAGAATGATGTGGCTGTTCCAGGTGTCGGTATACCACCACGGAACCCTATGAACGCACCGGAGCCAACCTCCAAGGGTACGACCTCACGCGATGCCCAATGCGTTGGCACCGCTCCTCGCATTCACCAGAAAGCGCGCCGAAAAGTTTCGCGAGAAACTCGGCAAAATCCAACCTGGCCAAAAAAGAGATTCCTCGGCATGTCGTTCATATGATTATTGGAGGGATCGACATTCCCCAAGGGCCCATGATCATACGGACAAAAATATCCCCTGCAATAGAAGGGCTGATCCGAGATCGCATGGCCGAAGACACCCTCGCATTCAGCGAAGAGGATCTCGAGACCTTGGCAGAACCACACAACGACGAGCTGGTAATCTCGCTTCTTTTAAGCAACATTCGAGTTAAACGTATGCTCGTGGATCAAGGCAGCTCGGCCAACATAATCAGGTCAGAGGTAGTAGAACAGCTTGGGTTGCTCGATCAGATCATACCCGCCTCCCGGGTCCTCCACGGCTTCAATATGGCCGGCGAAGTAACAAAAGGAGAAATCACCCTCCCAGTCGACACGTCCGGTGCGGTTCAAAACACCAAGTTTCAAGTCATCAATGGCGACATGAGGTACAATGCATTGCTTGGCAGGCTGTGGATACACAACATGAGGGCAGTACTGTCAACTCCGCACCAGATGATAAAATTTCTGAGAAAGGATGGCATAACGACCATATATGGAGAACACCATGAGGCGAAAGAAATGTTCGTGGTTTACCAGGAGGCGTCGACCCCCATACGCCCGACCTCGGATGAGCCTAAGAGTATACGTCCCTGAGGACGACGAAGAAGATTTCCTTGCTCCTCGAACTTTCGTTGCCCCCAAAGAGTCGGATACAACAAAATCAACTATTGAAGATCTGGAGCAAGCTGTTTTGATCGAACACCTCCCAGATCATAAGGTATACCTGGGAACGGGATTAACCCCCGAACTCAGGAAAGAATTCATTGAATTTCTTATTAAAAATATCGACTATTATGCTTGGTCCCACTTAGATATGACAGGAATTCCGACGAAAATAACCTCCCACCGTCTGAGTGTCGACCCCAGGTTTAAACCGGTAAAGCAGAAAATAAGACCCCAGTCCGAGATAAAACACGCATTCATCAAGGATGAGGTAACGAAACTTCTTAAAATAGGGTCAATTAGAGAGGTAAATTACCCCGAATGGCTGGCCAATGTAGTAGTGGTACCCAAAAAGGGAAATAAGCTAAGAATGTGTGTGGATTATAATGACTTAAATAAGGCGTGTCCCAAGGATTCGTTCCTATTGCCTAACATCGATCGTCTGGTTGATGCTATGGTCGGCTACGAGACCCTCACCTTTCTCGATGCCTACTCGGGGTATAATCAAATTCAGATGAACCCCGAGGATAGGGAGAAGACTTCATTCATCACGAAGTACGGTACCTAATGTTACAATGTAATGCCCTTCGGACTAAAAAACGTAGGGGCTACGTACCAGCGTCTAGTTAATAAAATGTTCGAGCATCAAGTAGGCAGATCCATGGAAGTTTATATTGATCATATGCTAGTTAAGTCCCTACGCACAGAGGACCATTTGACTCATTTGCAGGAAACATTCAACATCCTCAGAAGTTACAACATGAAGATCAACCCCGAAAAATGTACCTTCGGAGTGGGTTCGGGCAAATTCTTGGGCTTCATGGTATCAAACAGGGGGATCAAGATTAACCCCGATAAAATCAAGGCCATCGAAGAAATCACGGTGGTAAATAATGTAAAGGTCGTGCAACGGCTGACAGGACGAATAGCGGCTCTGGGCAGATTCATATCAAGGTCATCCGACAGGAGCCATCATTTCTTCTCTTTACTCAAAAGGAAAACCAACTTCGAATGGACCCCAGAATGCCAACACGCCCTAGAGGAGTTGAAACTATATCTGATTAGCCCACCTCTGCTCCACACGCTAAAGGAGGATGAAACACTGTATCTATACTTGGCCATATCCGAAATAGCGGTAAGTGGCGTGCTAGCCCCAGAAGAGCAAGTTACGCAATTCCCTGTTTATTATGTAAGCCGGACCCTAGGGGATGCCGAAACTAGGTATCCACACCTAGAAAAATTAGCTCTTGCGTTAATAAGCGCATCGCGAAAATTGAAACCCTATTTTCAATGCCACCATATTTGCGTCTACTGACATACCCCCTCTGGAGCATATTGCACAAACCAGAACTATCGGGTCGATTGGCCAAATGGGCCATCGAACTCGGGGGGTATGATTTCGAGTATCAACCTCGAACGGCCATCAAGTCCCAGATTCTAGCGGACTTCGTGGCCGATTTCTCGCCCTCCCTCGTGCCCGAGGTAGAGAAGGAACTTTTATTAAAATCAGGCACGTCATCCGGGGTATGGACCCTGTTCACTGACAGCGCCACAAACGTGAGAAGATCCAGACTCGGTATAGTCCTAAAGCCACCTACGGGCGGCGTGATCAGAAAATCGATAAAAACTGCAAAGTTGACTAACAATGAAGCCGAGTACAAGGCTATGATTGTAGGTTTAGAACTGGCCAAAAGCCTGGGAGCCGAGACCATCGAAGCAAAATACGATTCACTCGGTAGTAAACCAGGTGAATGGGAGCTACAAGGTCCGAGAAGACAGGATGCAGAGGTATTTGGGCAAAATCCAAGTCGCATTACGTCGCTTCAAAGAATGGACCTTAGTCCACGTACCTCAAGAGCAGAATAGCGAGGCTGATGCCCTCGCAAACCTGGGATCATCTGTTGAAGAAGATGACCTACTCCCCGGGGTTGTTATTCAGCTATCTAAATCAGTGGTCGAGGAAGGTCATGTTGAGATTAATACCACCAGCCTAACATGGGACTGGAGAAATAAATATATTGATTATCTGAAAGACAAAAAATTGCCCTCGGATCCAAAAGAATCGAGGGCCCTGCGAACCAAAGCAGCCCGGTTCTCGCTCGATGAAAACAAGACTCTGTACAGAAGAACTTTCGATGGCCCCTTAGCAGTATGTCTGGGGCCAGGGAATACAGATTATGTACTCCGAGAAATTCACGAGTGTACTTGCGAAAACCACTCCGGCGCCGACTCCTTGGTCCGAAAGGTAATAAGACAGGCTTCTACTAGGATAACATGGAAAAAGATATTAAGGAATTCGTCCGAAAATGCGATAAACGCCAGAGATTTTCCCCTATGATTCACCAACCCGACGAACAACTACATTCGGTCTTATCACCATGGCCATTCATGAAATGGGGAATGGACATCGTCGGGCCCCTGCCGACGGCACCAAGTAAAGCTAAATTCATTTTATTTATGACTGACTATTTCTCAAAAGGGTGGAAGCACAGGCCTTCGAGAAGATAAGAGAAAAAGAAGTCATTAACTTCATCTGGGACAACATTATGTGCCGATTCGAGATCCCTTCTGAGATAACATGCGATAACGGAAGGCAGTTCATCGGAAGCAAGGTAACACAATCCTTGAGGATCACAAAATCAAGAGAATCCTATCGACGCCTTACCACCCATGTGCAAACGGCCAGGCCGAGTCCACAAATAAAACCATTATCCAAAACATTAAAAAGAAGCTGGAAAGCGCCAAGGGAAAGTGGAGAGAAATGTTGCTCGAAGTGTTGTGGGCATACCGAACAACTTTAAAATCAAGCACAGGGGAAACACCTTTCTCTCTAGTGTATGGCGCTGAGGCTTTGATACCAGTGGAGGTCGGGGAGCCGAGCGCCAGATTCTAAACACCACCGAAAGCTCGAACAACGAGGCCATGGCAACGGCCCTCGAACTATTAGATGAAAAATGAGAAGCCTCGCTGGTCCAGATGGCCGCCCAAAAGCAAAGGATCGAAAGATATTATAACAGGAGAACAAACCTCCGACATTTCGGAGTTGGGGACTTGGTCCTAAGGAAAGTCACCCTTAACACCCAAAACCCTAATGAAGGAAAGCTAGGCAAAAATTGGGAGGGACCGTATCGTGTCCTTGGAGTAATCGGCAAACGGTCTTTGATGTGTTAAGCGTTAACACCACACAAGAGGGGGGGTGATTTGTGTGGTACCCCAATTTTCGCTCTAGAAGAACCTGGTTCTTCTAGATGTACTAACTACTGTTGTTTGCGGAATAATAAATACAAAAAATAAAGAACACAGAGATTTTTTACGTGGAAAACACCTGGCTCAAAAGGTGAAAAAACCACGACCTACTACTCAGTAGGATTTTCCCAAACTTCCACTAAAATCACTGAGCCAAAACAGCATTTACAAAACTCTTTATAAACCTAATGATTAACTCTAATCCCTTTGTAGCACACAGCCTCAACTGTTGCGACAACTTCAAGTTAGCCTATAACTTGAATATTCAAAGTACCTATTACAATTGCTTCTATAAAAGCTGAAAGGTACAACTTTAATCCACCTACTACAATTAAACTAGAACTAAAGAAAGACACATAAAACTCTTTATGGAGCTGGTTCTTCAATCTTGTTCAAGTAGCTTCAGGAGTGCACACTTAAATCTCACATAAATTGCTTGCAAAATTGCCTTGCTCTTTTGCTCTCAATTTATTTTAACTTCTGCATATGTGTAATACCTATAAAAGAAAACAATCACTGTTATTTAATGAGTTAGTAATTAGAGTTTGATTGAGACTCAATTGATGATCTTCCAACGAAGTTGAGTCCTTGAATAACACAAACTCCAACCCTATCTTTTATCCGGATTGTATTCTCTTCTCATAAGGAGACTTTCTCTCCTTATCCCATATGCAACATTTTCAATCAGTTCAGGAGATATTGCTGCTTGATTAATGAGACTTATCTCCTTCACGTGCATCTCACATGTATAGGGTGACAAACACTATGCTTCATATGATGGACCTGGTCCATGACTGAGTTCATTTGTCATTCTTCAAAACTTCACCTGTTCTTGGGCCAACAGTCTTACAAGCTCGGTACTATGGAGGGTGAACCGCTTCCAAGCAACTGGAACATATCAATGCTAAAGCGATATTACTGCTAGGGTGTCCGATTGAAAATTCAGAAACACCCTCGAGCACGCGTTGCACTCTTTTCCTTCGACCGGATTTTTTCCCTATAAGGGTTTTACCGGCAAGGTTTTTAACGAGGCAACACCTACATGCTACCTAAGGAAAACTCAACGAGTATTCAAGGCTCCTTTTGCAATCAACCTCGAATAGTGGGGGGCATCCCCCCGGAAGATCACCTTCTCGGAGAAGGTAAGACATGCTGAACAGGTTCTCGATAGGAAAATAATGTACCGGACCAAACGGTCAAACGAACTGTGTCCGCATAGAACAACCAAGCTCCTAACAGCAAAGGCATGTATACTTGTACCAAGTAATCGAAGAATACTTTTCATCAAAGCATTTCACGCTTCAAAAGAGACTCGATACTTTTTAAAAACGGCTCCTCTGTCAAAAACGTCCCGAACACTCGGGGACTGGCATCGACAACTCAAACAATGCGACTCCCGGGTCATAGCTCTTAACTCATAAGCCCTCAATGAGGCAACACTAAGATCACAAAACAGCTCCAGAGACAAAAATGTCCCAAGCACTCGGGGACTGGCGTCAAAAACTCAAGTCCACATGACCCCCGAGTAGGAAACTCCGGAATCGTAAGCCCTCAATGAGGCAATACTAAGTTCACAAGTAATGGCTTCCGAGTCGAGAAATCCTCCACGACTTGGGGACTGCCGTGAATCGCTATCTCCATCGTAATGGCCCCAGAGCCGAGAAATCCTCCACGACTCGGGGACTGCCGTCAATCGCCATCTCCATAGTAATGTCTCCCGAGCCAAGAAATACTGGATAACTCGGGGACTGTCGTCAATCCCCATCTCCATCGGCTTATCAAAAATTCGAGGCCATAAGACCCCAAATGGGCAGCCTCGGTCTCGTGAGACCTACATAAGGCAACAATAATATCTGTAAGACCTCAAACAAGGCATGAATCGCACTTGTACCAAGTGACAATATCTGTAAGACCTCGAGCAAGGCATGAACCATACTTGTACCAAGTATCCAAAATAGTAAGACCTCAAGGGCATGTCAAACTTGTAAGACCTTACTAAAGGCAAAAACCCGATCTCAAAGTTAAGGCTATATATCTTTTTTTAAGACCCCTAAAAGGCATACCCTCGATATAGACGCTGAAACTACTTCACTCGGGACTAAAAGTGGCTCCTTTCAAACACAAATGACTACGGTTACAAGGCTGTACCACCCAAACTAACACGACTCGGGGACGCCCGACCGTCGCTACAAAATCACAGGCCTTCAATTACTTCGAATCTACTACGAAAAGAACCGGTTAAATAGGCTACCCTCGACATAGGCAAAAGAGCTTCGACCATGTCAGCTCCTAAACACTGGCTTCGAGATACTCAGCCTCCAAGCCAAACCTCCCGAGGTGCTCGATCATCGCCATATAATGACTCGCAATCGAGGTTTTTTATTAAACCGTCGAAGAGTTAGGCAAACACTTTCAAAAAATCCTTATCTAGGGAAAAATAAATCCTACATAAAAGGTCGCATCGACCCAAGGTGTAAGAGCCATTATCACCAGCCCGCACAAAAGGTCTCATCGACCCATGGCGTAAGAGCCATTGTTGCCAGCCCACATAAACAGTCACACCAACCCAAATCGTAAGAGCCACTATCGCCAGCTTAAAATTCAAAAACTTGAGGGTCGAATGAGCTCGAGTCGAAACCCGACTCGGAGACTGAACCCAAAATAGTTAACTAAATATACCTAAAAGCAAGGCGTAAGATCCATTGTCGCCAGCCCACACAAATCCAAAAACTTGAGGGTCGAATGAGCTCGAATCGAAACCCGACTCGGAGACTGAACCCAAAACAGTTAACCAAATATGCCTAAAAGCAAGGCGTAAGATCCATTGCCGCCAGCCCACATAAAAGGTCGCGTCGACCCAGCGTGTAACAGCCTAAGGGCCAGCTTGAAATTCTAAAACTCGAGGGTCAAATGAGCTTGAGTCGAAACCCGATTCTGAGATTGAGCCCAAACTAATAAAAATGCCTAAGAGCTCAAATGCCAGCTTACACTAAAAAGGGCGTACCGACCCGAGACGAGTCACTATTACCAGCGCTAGAATCAAAGGTCGTGCCAGTCGAATGCATAGAAACCAGGTCTGACCCGAGAGACTCGGGGACTGATCTTCGGTCGTTACGGGTCGCTCGATAATAGCAAAGCCCGAGGGTCTAACCCAAGACCTGGGACCTCGGGTCGAAAGTCAAAAGACGTCACATAGTATTTCTGAAAAACAAAAGGGAAAAGAAGGGATAGGAAACAAAAAGCCTTGTTATGGCCCACAGGGGGATGTTTATAAATCCCGAAAAAGCCCTTACAAGGAAAGAACCAAACAGAACCCTAATATGTCATCAAGCCTACATCTACGATGGCTGCACCGAAGGTTGCACCCCAACGACTCCGACTCCGCCTTCATTTTTATCACCTCCTGAGCCACTGCCCGGCCCACCTCCGAAAGCAATCAAGGCAGCATTCTTCTTCTCTAGGGCCTTCTCCCTCCCGAGCTCGGCAGGCAAGATGATATCTCCCGCATGCATATCCCCAAGAGTCTGCCTCCAAGATCCCAATTGAGCACGCTCCGTAGCTTGAGTCAATTTCGGCTCGGCTTCCTCAGGCGCCCTCCCGGCTTGAGCGCTTGTCACAATGGCATCCTCTCTATACAAAGATATAAGTGCCTCGGCTTCAGTCTTGATCCCGGATAATGCAGCTACTAACTCAAAATGGAGACCTCTATACTTGTTGCTATCCTCCCTTACGTCACTAAGCTGACGCCCAACTAAGGCCACCTTTTCTTGGAGGGCATCCCTCTCAGAAGTTATCTATCTCACATGCCGTTTGAGTTCAGAGACTTCGGAGTCTCTGGCCCGGAGCTCCTCCCTCAGCAGGGCACCTTCCTTTTCAAACTGCACGAATCAGATCCAAGATGTTAAAACACTGGGATCTGGCAAACATTCAGGTAATGGCAAACGGGGATTAGGTAACCTGTTCAGTAAGGTGAGCCTTCTTGCGCTCAAGACGAGCTACCTCAGCCTGATACCGGGTGAAAGTCTGACTGTAAAGCACCTCGGCCTGAAGCCACGAAAAAAGACAAGTTAAGAAGACAAAGGCCAGAGCAACACACAGGATTCGCAAAAATTACCTGCTCGCAAAGCCTGCTCATCTCACCAAAGACGAGTGAAGCATCGATCTCAGGGGTTCCCTCGGGAACGGTTGGAAGCCTTTCGAGCACATCTCCGCCTTTGTTAGGCATCCCCGCATCGGAAAATTCTTCACGCGGGACATCTTGCACCCCCTTAGGAGATAGGGTCGCTCCCTAAGGAGAATCGATCACGACCACGGCATTAGCAGGGTCAATCAGGACCATCCCTTGTCCATTCAGGGCCCCAGAACTAGGCTCCTCCGAACCACCCACCGAAGGCATCCCAGCTCGAGGAGAACTTTGGCCACCGGCCAGCTCGGGCGCATCACCGATACTCCATCAGTTGTCTCTTCACTCCGAAGTTGGACCACGAAGACGTCATACTACAGCTCGGAAGACACCATCTCTGCGACCCAAGGATCGGCTAGGTTTATCCCTTCCTCAGGCGCTGTCAAGAAGCTATTTTCCCCCTCACCTTCAACTCGAGGATTTCCTGCTATTTCTGGAGTCAGGGATGTCAGGCCGGCTTTAGTTTCTTCCGCCTTAATTTTCTTGGATTCCGAAGGTCCAATCGACAGATCCCTCTGTCTTTTCTTCCCTTCATCGGGTACCAAAGCATCCTCCCCGCCAGGCAATGCTCCCTTCATCAAGGGGACTTCCCCCAAACCTACATAAATGCAAGAGGTAAGCACAGGGAACGAGAGCGCTGCTAGTAGCGATTTAGGTCGAAAAGTGTGACTACAGCAGGGGTAAAGGCACACCATGATCCTTAGCTTCCCACCGAGCTTGGGACAAATCACGCCATGCTCGCTCAATATACGGGCAATTCGAGTCCAGACGGCCGACCCAGCTCGGGAGGTCCGTGACCGCGTCGGGATAAATTGCGGCAGCTGCATTAGCAAAAGAAATTAAGTGCCCAGAAGAACATAGTCAAAGAAAATCGAGAGAAAGCTAGATAACGTGTCTACTTGCATTCCATATTCCACCTCTCGGGGAACGGCATCCTTTCCGCCGGGATCAGGTCAGAAGTCCTTACCCGGACAAAGCGACTTATCCATCCCCCATTTCCAAGCTCCTCGGTACAAGCAAAGAGGGCCTTCGGGGCTCGGCAACGGAGCTTGATTAAACCCTCGCAGAAGAGACGAGGGTTGTACATCCTGATCAGATGATCGAGGGTGAAGGGAATCTCCTCAATCATGTTCACATAGTACCTGATCATATATACAACACGCTAGAACAAAGGATGAATTTGACCGAGGGTCACTTGATACCGTTGGCAGAAGTCGAGAATCACGGGATCAATCGGGGGCAAGGATGGCCTCACCGGCCCTAGGGTAAACGGGTAAGTATACACACTGAGAAAATTTGGCTTTGTGTGTCGTTATATCCTCCTCCCAAGTAGGGATCTCCACAAGCACCGTGTCCCCCCGGGCGACAATCGATTCTCACTCTTCCGATGTCTGTTATCGAGCTAATATACTGAGATACGGTTTCACGACGCCCCGGCTTTAAAGAAGGCCTCTCAACCTTAAAATCGGAAACCATCGCGAAAAATCCTGGAATGCATCTCTTAGCACGAGGAGGCATTGCCGTTTTGCTTTGAGATAGAAGCGAAGAGGATGAGGTCACATTCTCCTTAGAAGCAGAGGCGAAAGTTTTCGCCATTCCTAAAAAATTTCGGGAGAGAAAGGGAAGTTGCGTTCCTAAGAAAGAACAAAAGTAAAGGCAGAAGGAACCTTTTTTGGGGTTTGGTAATGCAGTGAGTTGTAAAGAACGAGAAGGAGAGTATTTATAGAAGCCCCGCGTGTGTGTTGAAGGAGGCCAACGGATAACTGACTGCCATAATCAATGCGAAGGCCTTCAAGGGTTGCGTGTGCGTCGTCTTTTGCCACCTTGTCACTGCCGTCGTTACAAAAGTATCGAAGGGGCAAGAATTCAAGGTCGTTTCTTATCACTTTCACTCTAAGAAATGCGGAGACTATCTGTGCACGGTAAAATCGAAGGGTCCAATTTCCCGTCGTTATGATGCCCCGTAGACATACTTCACAAGGCCCGAAACTGGGGTCGAGGTTCACCCTCGAGGGCTGTCGACGCTCGACCTCGGGGCGATGCAGACCAACGGCCATATTGGAAAAGAGGGGTGTTCCAAAGGGGTGCAGATAGAGCCGGTAAAGTCTGTCAGGCTAGTTTAAGCCCGAGTCATGACGTCAACTAGCTGTCCCATCTCCATATCTTTGTAATAAATGCGTTGGTACTATGTTGGGATTACCCCTTCCTATATAAAGGGGGTCCTTGCCATATTGTAGGGACCGGTTGCTCCATACTAAATACATAAGAACATTTTCTCTGCTCTCTAACACATTCTCTTGATATTGTTGCTTCCATTTATTATCTTCATTATTGTTCTTCATTTATTGCTTATTATTTGCCATAAAGAGCGGTCATTGATCTCATTATAATTGTTAGTCGCCCATCGACTACCCTCGATAGCTCCCAGTCGAGCGTCCAACTCTACCTCGAGGCCCCAAATAAGCAGCCTCGAGCCCCCGACCAACAGTAATTCGGTTTGATTAATATCTTGTTTTCAAGCTCTTATCTCACTTCTAAGCCTTTCACATAGCATCAACTGCTTAACAACCACCATAAAAATAGATCACGTATTTTTAGAATCCCATAATTAAATTTAATTGTTATTACCATTTTTATGGTAAACAATGATCTTTGAGGGGCCGGTTTTCCATATGAACGGCCGTAGGACACGGCAGAGGGTTCCGGTAGGCAGACAGGTTCGTTACCGATGTAAGAACTGATCGCGGCCGGAACAACAGATCAGTACAGGACAAGGAAACGTCAGGTTCTCGAGATCCTTCCTACCCCAGACTATCAGAATACAACTTCAACGTCAGTGCAGTAGAATTGGTATCGGCTATGAGGAACATAAAAAAGAAGCACATTTCCCAAATCCTATGAGGTCCGATCCAAGCCAGAGGACCCTAATTTATGGTGCGAATACCACGGGACGAACGGCCACCGGACTGGGGACTGCCGACATCTTTGTGAAGAGGTGGCGACGCTAGTGAAAAATGTCCATCTCAGGGAATTCTTAAGTGACCGGGCCAAAAACAATTACGGTCGCAACCGTGATAACACGGAGCCCTCAAAAGCAGGAGAAGATCCCCCGCGCTAGACGATCAACATGACTTTCAGGGCAAACGAGATTAACGATGTTACTTTCTTGGAAGCAAAAACGATGAAGGTATCAGTAACCCACAGCAAGAGGCTCCGAGAAGTCGCTGAAGATGACATCACTTTCACGGAGGAGGATGCAGACGGATTGTTGCTATCGCACAACGACACATTGGTAATTTCTTTAAATGTATTAGATTTAAAAATCAAACGTGTTCTAAGGGATCCAAGGAGTTCGGCCACAAAAACTCGCCGCTGGGTTCAACCTTGCAAGCATGACAACCCGAGGAGAGTTCCTACTACCAAAAAATACCGAGGGGATGATTAAGACGACCCTTTTGAGGTTGTGGATAGTGATATGGGTTACAATATTATCATGGAAGATCGTGGTTGCACGAGATGAAAGTCGTACCATTGACGTATCATTAGATGCTGAAATTCCTAACTTCCGAGGGGATTAAACAGATAAAAGTCGATCAACCAGAAACAAAGGGGATGAATGCGATCTCGATCTCCAGTAGCAAAGGGAAGGAGCATGTGGCATAGCAATTACAGGAACCGACGCCTGCGCTCGAATCAAGTGAAGTAAACTAAGGGAAAGAGGCATCGGAATCTTATTAGGTGCCAAGATATTTCCAGGTACCAGAAGATACGGACACGATTGAAGTCTCGCAGGTAGCGGTAAGCACCAATTTAGTCCGTGAGGACGAAGGTATTCAATCTCCCATTTATTATGTTAGTAAAATTTTAACGGGAGCAGAAACTCGCTACCCGTATTTGGAGAATCTAGCCTTAGCTCTCGTAGTCGCTGCTCGGAAGCTAAGTCCTTAGCTGTGGTGACCACCTTTCCCCTGCGGAATATCCTTCATAAGCCTGAACTCTCGGGTAGGATGGCCAAATGGACTGTCGGAATGAGTGAATTTGACATAGAATATAAACTTAGGGCTCCAATTAAATCACAAGTTTTGGCCGACTTTGTGGCCGATTTCAGTTCGGGGTTGCTGCCTCTGACAACCAAAGAAGGATGATGGTGTCATAATCGACATCAAGAGTTTGGATCCTATTTAAGGACGAAGCCTCCAACGTTAAAGGGTCCAGGCTCGGTATAGTACTAATCACGCCTTCGAGAGAAACCCTAAGGCAGGACAAGAGAACGGTTCCTTTAACTAACAATGAGGCGGAGTATGAAGCTTTGATTGCAGGACTCGAATTGGCCTGGGGACTAGATTTCGAGGTCATAGAAATCAAATGTGACTCCCGGCTGGTGGTAAATCAGGTCTACGGGATCTTCGAAACCAAAAAGGAGCGCATGCAACAAAATGTAGTGAAGGTTCAGATACGCATATCACGAGGGAAGAAAATGCAGAAGTGGACGCATTAGCTAACCTTGGCTCATCGACGGAAATAAAGGAATCGGACTTCGATACGATCGTACAGCCTATGCACTCTGTTCTGGACGTAGACGATTATTACGAGGTAAACGCGACTAAGTTGGTCTGGGACTGGAGGAATGAGATCATCGTTTACCTCGAGCACGGAAAGTTTCCTGAAGATCCCAAGGCATCTCGGGGGCTACGCGCCAAAGCAGCACGGTATAGTTTCAAAGGAGGCTTGGGGTGGACCTTGCCGCATTAGTAGGGTTAGCCAAAATGTCCTCCTCGAGGACGACAACTGAGCTCTTGGGTGGATCTGTATTCAACAGCAGAAAAAATTCAAACAACTTCCTTATGAGAAAAGGTAAAAACAAGATGAGTTCAACTTACCATGATTTTTGGCCTTCCACCCGTATTTCAGGGACAACTCTTTCCATGTGCGAGTTTCGGGCATAGTAACGTCCAAAATTTTCTGAACCCATTGGTCCAAGCCCTCAACCCTAGGGGGACCCCACCGAGTCGCTAAGAGAAGTAAAGGAAGAAAATTCAATAATGATGAAGAATTATCTTTAACAGAAGAAGAAACAGAGGATAGACGTACGAGTGCGGTTCTATAATTTCGGGAAAGCCGGAGCCGAGGCTGGGATGATATCACTGGTGGCAACTGAAACGGGCCTCTCCATCCACCCATGGACGTTATCATCAACTATGTTGGACAACAGTGCATGGTGGCCTCACTTGCTGAAGTTAATCATTCCCCCACTGAAGTTTTTGGGGGAATAGAGGTTCATTACTCGAGCTAAGGATAGCTCTTCTCCCGTCTCCTAGCATAGGCGCCGAAGACAAGAAATTATCCTCCACACGGAAGGGCGTACCTGTGCCAAACACACTTGATAGTGGAGGCAGAACTCCACAATGACGCAGTCAAGCTCTACGCTCAACGAAAACGCTCCCAAAGTAAAGGGATACCTATAAAAATATGTATAACCCTTCTTGGGTGAAGTTATCCGCTCTGCCAGGCCGGGAGCGATAATGTCCAAATCTTGACAATGACAGTCTTCTTTCACAGCAGGGATACTGGAAGGACGGATAGAAGAAGGGTATATGATAACAGCCCACGTACGAGGGTGAGCAGAAGGGTACTTCTCTTCAAAGTCTTTGGTAGTAATCAAGTTCTTTGGGACGTTGGTACTCACTGTAGGGGAAGCAGTATCATCATATTTGCCTTTGTTCTTTGAAGAACTAGGTATTCTTGAAGAAGAGGCCATTTTTTATCAATGGGATGTTTTTTCTCTCAAAAAGGAAGCTAAAGAAAGGTTAAAGTCGAAGTATGAGCTGAGTAAAAGAAGGTCTTAGAAAATTCAGAGTATTATGAGGTGAGAATGAAGGAGGTTGATGTGTATAAATAAAGGTCTAGGCGGCTAAACTCGTGGGCATAATTACCTCGATGGCCGGTAAAAGTTATGCTAAATCTTGAGATGATGCAATGTTCAGGGCATTAAATACGGAGAGACGTGCGTCTAATCAACTGTCAGAAACTTTTCAGATGGGTCAGTAAAATTTCTACCAAAAAAATATTTCTACCAACTTCCCGGTGACTCAAAGTTATGCCACCGAAAAGTAGGGAGACTATATGCATAGGGTAAAATATGTTATATTAAATGATCGCATAAGGAAGTGACACGTGGAGCCGAAGACAAAGCATAGCTGAAATCGAAGGCAACGATCCCGTCTGTTGCAGGAGAGAATGATACTCATAAAGATGAAATAAATGTCTGCCACCCGGTAGCATTTAATAAAACATATCCTACGACATTAAGTACACTTCCCATTACAAAGAATATTGCTCGCCTTACACATTCTTCAATGGCCCTCATAATTGACATTAAAGAAGGACTTGATCATAGGACCTTGTCTCTTAGGTGCAGCTATAAATAGTAAGCTCTATTATCATTGTAAGGGACACGAATTTTCTGGCAAACATACGCAACACTCTATTCAAAGCTTAATATAATCTTATCGTCTTGCTTATTGATTTCATTGCTGTTGTGCTCGGAAGCCCTGTTCCCGGAACTATTATTTCTGCTATTTCGTCTCCATATCAAGGCTAAGTATTGCATATTTACATAATTCATCTATTATTTCATGATCGAATTAATTCACTTGTCTAGAAACCACGTATAAATTCAACCGTATTGTTTTACGGGTAAACAACCTTATTAAAACAAAAAAGATATTTTCGATAGACCATCGACTTAAGAAACAATGAAAATAAAGTAACAATAGCAACATTCTGACGTCAATAATTTAGTTAATATGACAACAAACGTTCGACAAACTAGCAATTATGATAGTTGCTTTGCCGAATCTTCATCCCTAATTCTAGGGCTGCTTATCGGGCGGATTGGGCGATTATTTACTCTTAACGGTTTGGCTTATTGCTTATCGGCTTTTAAATGTATTAATCCGCTAGCCACCCGATAAGATATCGGGCGGATTGGTATTGGTTTAGCTCTTATCGGGCGATTTATCGGCCTAATTCAATCTATATTGCGTGCATTAATTGTTTGCTGACCGCCTAGCATACAAATTCAGAATAGGAAATTACAGATGAGTCCAAACATACATATGTCTGTTAACGGCTACATTACATCCAATATGTTAAATCAACAATATTGAGCAGACTATACAGATTCTAGAGAACGCCTTTGTTACTCAGGAAGAAAAGTTCACTACCTTAAATCAACAATATGTTATATAACTTCAACGTCACTGCTCATAGGAGTTAACATATATATATATATATATATATATATTCTTAACGGGTTAACAGATTATCCGTTAAGAAAATTGAATAATCCGCTTCCAAACCGGTAAGCTGTTAATGTAAAAATTTCAATCCGTTCCGTCCGTTAAACCGTTAACCCGATACCAATAAGCCATTAAGCTTCGGTTTCGGTTCGATTTTTTATTTCGGTTCGGTTTGAACAACCCTACCTAATTCATTTAACCTTGTAGGTAGAAGGTTTCACATGTAAAAGGAGAAAAGGTCCGACAAAATACAGTGGCTAATAGGCCTCTAATCTAATTGAAGTAGGATTAAGACCCCTAAATGGTTTAATCTAAGCTATCATAATCATCTATTCTTCTTCTTCCATCTGGTCATATGCTGATGTACACTAATATACACAGAATACATAGTACTACTACAACACCACAGACTGTAACCACTCAACGGCTTTGATATACGTCATTTTGCTGTCTTCTCCTCTCTGCTTTATTAGTGCAGGATAAATTATACTAATATCAGTATTGCTTACTAGGAATACCAATCAGTTGTTCACTTAAATTAAAATTTGCAAATACTAATAGTCAATGGTAAAGTAGAATAGTGGTAGCTCGAACTACTAATGCCAACGGCTAAAGTACGGCAACGTCCCAAAAAAATGACGTGGATATGTCATGCGTAGTGGTCTGAAATCCAACAGCTAAATCAATGCTCTGACTTAGATTACTAATAATGGTAACAACTGGCAATGGTTTGTGTTACTATTCTTTAATTTTTACCTAGAGTACCAATTCTATAGTATTGAATGTCACCTATTTCCGAGTGAAAGTTAAGTCCGTCGATCTAGATGGTCGATACAATTGTGTCCAAATTACAAATCAAATGAATTGATTAGTCCGTCGATCTAGATGGTCGATACAATTGTGTCCAAATTACAAATCAAATGAATTGATCTGATTATTTGTAATTCAGAAGTAGGAGTATTGTTTAGTGGTTGGTGGTGGTTCACTTGGTATTATAATTTTGTATTATAGGGATTAAATTAGGTGTCGTGTGTCGAGATATATAACACAATGGTTTATTAGCCTGCTGGTAAGAAAGTGTTGGCTAGGGCTGTTCAAAACCGAGCCGTAACTGTTAACTGAACCGTAAAAGTGACTTAATGGCTATTGGTACCGGGTTATCGGGTTAACGGTTGATGAACGGATTGACATTTTATAACTAATGGTTTGTCGGTTCGAGGGCAGATTACTTAATTTTCTTATTGGATAAACTGTTAACCCGTTAAGAATTATCATATTTATATTTTTGCCCATTATGAAGCAACTTCCTAACGGCTTGAGCTTCAATTTAATCATAACTTGTTTTTGGGGTAGGACTAGGCAAATTTAGATAGTTTGATATCTTTCTACTCAAATAAATTATTTAACTTGGTAACTGAAGTAAAACTATATCCAAAATTTATATTAACTGAACTTGTATTTACTGGTTAAGGATCCCCACTTTGTATTTTAGTTTGCTTATTGTAGAAAAATTAAGGAAGAAGAAACTACCATTAACAATGAGAGCTTCATTAGCGCACTGGAGTGTAATTGTGATTGGATCGTCTATCTATTGTTTAATGTCTTGCTATTTATGTAATTTTATTGTCTATTTGATTTAGCTGATAAATCGTCCAATAACCATCAAATGATCGCTAATCCGATACCGATCCACCCAATATTTTATCGGGTGGCTAGCGGATTAGTACATTTACAAGCCGATAACCGATAAGCCGCATGTTATGCGTAAATATCCGCCCGATAAGCAGCCCTAGTGTTGACTCGTGGGGTCAAGTCCATGATTCAGTTACTATTGTGGCTAATTTGTGAGAGTTTTCCGGGAAGTGTTAGAGCTAGAATTTTTTCGAAGGGGTATAATAATATAACTGTAAAGTACAGAGACAATAGAGAAATCTCTCTTGTGTTGTATTCAAGAAGTAACAAGTATATATACAAGTACATAGAGCCTTAACTATGGAAAGAATCAAAAAGGAAATCCTATAAATCTGTCGAATCCCTATAATTATGCTAGCTATGTATATTACATAAGATTATGTCTCTTTTCAGATTATGTTTACATTCATTATCTAACACTCCCTCTCAAGCTGGAGCATAGATATTGATCATGCCCAGCTTGTTACAAAGGTAATCAACTCAAATTCCATTAAACGCCTTTGTGAACAAATCAGCTGGTTGCTCTCATGTCTTCACTTAGCCAATGGAGATCAAGTTCTCCTGAATCTTCTTACAAATAAAATGGCAGTCAACCTCAATATGCATGGTTCTTTCATGATACACCGGATTTGACGCAATATGGAGGACAGCTTGATTGTCACACCAGAGTTTTGCTGGTATTGGATGCTCTAACCCAATTTCAGTCAACAAATGATGTATCCACATAATCTCACATGTAGACTGTGACATAACTCTATACTCGGATTCTGCACTGGATCGAGATACAACACTTTGCTTCTTACTCCTCCATGTTACCAGGTTTCCTCCAACAAAGACACAATAACTTGTAGTAGATCTTCTATCAATTTTTGATCCAGCCCAGTCAGCATCTGCAAAACACTCAATACGAGAATGATTGTGATTGCTATATAATATGCCAAGTCCGGGAGCTCCTTTCAAGTAACACAAAATCTGTTCCAAAGCTGCCCAATGTTTCACCGTTGGTGCAGACATGAACTGGCTAACAACACTTACCGCAAAAGCAATATCTGGACGAGTCACAGTAAGGTAGTTTACTTTCTCAACTAACCTCCTCTATCTCTCTGGATCGTCAAAATGGTCACCATCATCTTTCATAAGATGCACATAGGAACCATTGGAGTACTGCAAGGTTTAGCTGCCAACTTTCCAATTTCTGCAAGCAAGTCAAGAATGTACTTTCTCTGAGACAAAAGAATTCCCTTCTTGCTTCTATTTACTTCTACTCCCAAAAAGTATTTTAACTGGCCCAAGTCCTTTCTATAAAACCTAGTATGCAGAAAAGACTTGATGGAAGAAATCCTCGCATAGTCACTTCCTGTGATAACAATATCATCAACATATACAACAAGGAGAATAGTGCCAGCTAATAATTTCCGATAGAAGACTAAGTGATCGCACTTACTCATTTTCAACCCAAACTCCTGAACTACCTCACTGAACTTGCCAAACCAAGCTTGTGGACTCTGCTTCAAGCCATACAAGGACTTCTTCAAATGATAGACTTTCCTATACTCCCCCTGAGCAACAAAATTGGGTGGTTTCTCCATATACACTTCCTCCTGAAGATCACCATGAAGGAATGCATTCTTGATATCCAACTGATGTAAAGGCCAATTCTCAGACTCGGCTAGAGAAATAAATAAGCGGACAGAAGTGAGTTTGGCAACTAGGGAGAAGGTGTCAGAATAATCCACCCCATAAGTCTGAGCATACCCTTCGCCGCAAGTCTGGCCTTAAGTCTTGCCACAGAACCATCTGGATTAACTTTAACTGTAAAGACCCACCTGCATCCCACTGGTTTCTTTCCCTTTGGTAAATCTACCAAATCTCATGTGTGGTTATCCTCTAAAGCATGTATTTTCTCAAGCATTGCATCAGATCATCCAGGATGATTCAAAGCCTCCTTCACTGTTTTGGGTACATAGATGGAGTCTAGAGAAGCAATCATAGATCTAGACGTAGAGGATAAATGGTCATAGGAAACAAAGTTAGCAACAGAATATGTCGATTTGCAAGTACGTGTACCTTTGCGAAGTTATCTGGAGGATCAGGCAAATGAGGATCAAATGATGCAGGAACTGGTGCGGGACATGTATCATTTGTCTCTCGCCTCCGCGAATAAACTTGAACAATTGGAGGTCTTGCTGGAGTAGGTACTGAAGGCATAATAGTCGATTGGTGCTCAACAGAAGAATTGGGAGATCGAAGAGTATCATCTCATTGTTCTGTCAAAGTACGAGTAACCTGATATACTAGCCACTCATCTTCCTCCCCCTGGCTTGTAGAAATGGGAGGTGCATAGAAGAATGGTGTAGTCTCTGAAAATACCACATCAGTTGACACTAAATATTTGCCAAGCTCACTAGGATAACATCGATACCCCTTCTGAAGGCGAGAATAGCCCAGGAAAATACACTTCATAGCCTTGGGATCCAACTTGGTAAGAGATGGTCGAACATCTCGAACATAACATGTGCTTCCAAACACCTTAGGTTCCACCGGAAATAATGACTTGTTCGAAAAAAGAACACTATAAGGCACATTACCATTGAGTACACTAGATAGCATGCGATTAATCAGAAAACAAGCCGTAGAAACTGCATTAGCCCAGAACTGTTTGGGAACCTTCATTTGGAACAAAAGTACTCGAGCTGTCTCAAGTAGATGCCTATTCTTCCTCTCAGCAAGTCCATTTTGAGAGGGTGTATCAACATATGAAGACTGATGTAATATACCATGTTGTCTCATGTAGGACTGAAATAACTCTGACATGTATTCTTTAGCGTTATCACTCCTTAGAGTACGTACTAAAGCATTGAATTGAGTTTTGACTTCAGCACAAAAGGCAGAAAAATGAGTAAACACTTCAGAGCGGCTCTTCATAAAGTAAATCCAAGTCATTCGAGAAAAATCATCTATAAAAGTGACAAAATACTTATGCCAGTTTTAGAAACAACCGGACATGGTCTCCAACATCAGAATGGACTAACTCAAAAGCTGACTCAGCTCGCTTATTAACCCTTGGACTTAACGAGATGCGATGGTGTTTGGCAAATTGACATGACTCACAATCCAATGATGAAATATTCTGAAACTGAGGACAGAGCTTCTTTAACAAAGGCAAAGAGGGATGTCCAAGTCGACAATGTGCTTCAAAAGGAGACACGATACTAGAGCATGCAATAGACCGTGGCTCCCATTCATCAAGGATGTAGAGATCACCAGATATATATCCTTTACCAATAACATGCATCGTCTTAAGTTCTAGAAACAAACAATGATCGGGAAAGAATGCAATACAACAATGAAGGTCTTTGGTAATTTTACTAACAGAAATCAAGTTAAAGGCCAAGTTTGGTAGACTTAATACAGATGACAGGGTAATAAAGGAAGTTGGTTTAACAGTCCCAGATCCAACACTGCTACAAGTTGATCCATCAGCTACAGTAATGGGAGAGGGTGCTTTAAGTGAGTGAAAGCTAGAAAAAAAATTTGGATTACCTGTCATGTGATTTGTAGCACCTGAATCGATTACCCATTTATTGGAAGAGGTGATAAGACATGTTTTATCTGACCCAGCAAAGGCAGTAACTGAAGAAGATTCCTTAACTGATTTATGATATTGAAAGAATTTTTGAAACTCATCCGAAACCAAGATTGTTGGACTAGGAGTTGTTGCATTATTATTCTTTACCATCATTTTTTCTTTCAATAACAAACTGATTAAACTAACAGAGGTCCCCGAAGTTAAAAGATACCCAAAAAGATCCTGGTAGGTACAAAATCAACAATCTACTGAACATGATTCAACTTTAATAATCTACTCAACCAAATCAGAGAACCAAACGAATTTGTCCCCAACTCAAACAAAATCAGAGACCAACAAAGTTTCTGATAAGGAAAGACCCAACAGACAATACCAAGTCACTACTGGATCACCACAGTGAGTCAAAAATAAAGATGCAAGCTTCTCACACAGACAGCTTCTAAGAAAAATACCACAGAATTAAAGAAATTGAATAACCAATAAACCAAACTCAAACCTGACCAAACAAAGTGAGAATAAGATTTGGTCTGAGTTCAGAGAACCACCACAAGTCAACTGGAAATGTCAAAAAGACCTCAGATTAGCTTCCGGCCAAGGAATTTCCGGCAGCGGATTCGACTCAACTCCGGTGAGCGGTAGACCTGCTCTGATACCATGATAAGAATGGACCTTGGGCCTAACTCAACCCCAAAAGCTAGCTTATGAGGTGAGGATTGCCCAAGCCATATAAGGAGACGAAGGACCTCAAATCCCTCCGATGTGGGACAACTCAACCCCCCCCCCCCCTCACGCCCAGACCTCTGGAGAGTGGACAACATAAATGAGGCCCCAACATCGGTAACAATAATCGGGATGGACTTGGCTTTGATACCATGTAAAGTACAGAGAATAGAGAAATCTCTCTTGTGTTGTATTCAAGAAGTAACAAGTACATAGAGTCTTAACTATGGAAAGAATCAAAAAGAAAATCCTATAAATCTGCGGTGAATCCCTATAATTATGCTAGCTATGTATATTACATAAGATTATGTCTATATTCAGATTATATCTACATTCATTATCTAACAATAAAAAAGTAAACATACGAAGAAAATAAAGGAAGTTAACATATGATATATATACATATAAGTAAATTTTTTCCCTAGCTAAACAATGTAATTTTCTAGCAAATGGGCGTAAATTGACACCCTTAGTATAGGGTGGCTCTGCCACAGTTTCGAAGTACAATTTAAGTTATATACCTTGATTATATAAATATTTAATATACTATTAAATTACAATATGTAATAACAGTTAGTTATTAGAGTAAATTTTATCCAGGTTATAAGTTCACCATATAAATTTATTTGTATTTCTTTTACGGAAAAGGGCCTAAACTAACCCTATCGTTTGCTAAATGGTTTATAAATACCCTCCGTCCATCTATCCGTCCAAAAAAACACACGACATTATTTCTATTAACAAAATTACCCCTCGATTTAACGGCAACAAATGTGAGCCCCACTTTTAATGAGTTGGCAACGTGTTACAGGACCATGTGGCTTATTTTGGGTCAAATAAAAATTATGGGTAGAATATACCCGCCCCAATTATTTGACCCGCTCTAATTATTTTTTAACTTAAAAAAGAAAAAGAAAAATACTTAGCATCTTCTTCCTTTACCATTGTCACCATCGTCTAAAGCTGATGCACCGTCAATTTTCCTGCTGCACTTGTTACAATGCACCACAGAACAACTCTAGTTTGGTAGATGTGTGTATAAGCATGCGAGCAAGAATTAGCTGGTGCTCTGAGATTGCCTTCAAAGCTAGGAGGATAACCGTCCAATCTAGCTCACTCCTAAGACCTTCAAGGTTCAACAATGGCACTTCTTTTTTTAAAATTTGTGAACCAATAGCTCTCGAAATTTTAGCAATGAGATTCTTCTTCTTCAATCCAAATTTCAACAGTATACTAACAACTGAAGCTTGATAAACAATACTAATTACAATAGAAAGAGCCAATTCGAACAAACATCAACGAAATTAAAATACCCAGTTCGTCTTTTTCGAGTTTAAACATCAAACCCACTTCTAAAATTCAAAGTTTGTTCATCAATGGTGGATCTAAAATTTTCGCACAAACTCAAACTACTATCATCACAAAGAACTTGAAAGTTATTCAAGTGTTCGAATACCAAATCGTCCAAACAATGAGCCACAATTTGAGTTTAAGTTTTCAGCTCCCGATTTGAAACACAGCCAACTCTTAAAACTCAAACTTGAAATTTCTACTACGGATTTCCCTAAATACCAAAGCTATAGAATTATCTGATTTTTTTTTTTAATCCAGCAGCCTTAGATGGGCTGAAACAATTTCCTCCATATAAACGATGGAGAAGAACCCACCCAGCCAAAACTTCTCTTTTTTGACCCATGAAAGGAAGAAGGAAGAAAGAGATATGGAAAAGATTAAGAAAAAGAGAAAGTAATGGGTCGGGCAAATAACTGGGCGGGTTTGGTTAATGGGGCAAATATTTGGATTCTGGACGAGAGTACAGGACGATCCGCCTACACTATTGGTGGAAAGGTATGAAGAGGGATGTCGCTGAGTATGTGGCTAAATGCTTAGTGTGCCAGCTGGTTAAGGCTGAGCACCAGAGACCAGCAGGACCCTTACAGCCAATTCAGATACCACAGTGGAAGTGGGACGAGATAGCCATGGACTTTGTCTCTGGATTGCCGAAGACTGCGAGGCAACATGACGCCATTTGGGTGATTATTGATCGGCTGACCAAGTCAGCTCACTTCCTGCCGATCAGTATGACTTACTCTACGGGCAAGCCACGTGGCCCAATAAAAAAATGACAGCACATTAGACGTGGAGCCCACGTGTTGCGCTGTTAAAAAGAGGGGTACTTTTAAATATAGAAATAACGTTGTGTGTTTTTTTGGACGGATAGATGGACGGAGGGTATTTATAAACCATTTAGCAAACGATAGGGGTAGTTTTGACCCTTTTCTGTTTATTTTATTATTATCTGATTTTAGAATAATCTTCTACGCCATTGTACTGATGCACAAATTTATTTAAACTCTTTCCTTGCAAATATTCTAGCTAGTTATAACCTATCTTTGACGAAACCGATGAGGAAACTTAATTTTTATGTGTTTGAGCTGCTTTGAGGAGCGTCCAGACTGCTAAATTAGAAGAAGACGCAAAAATAAGTGCTGTTGTTATACAATTCACCAAATACTAATCGTCATGTACTTGTTGATAGAGTATGTTAAGAGTAATAATTACTGAATTAATGTAGGTGCATGTATAAGCATTCACACATTTTACACTAAGTCCAATTACATTTTATAATATTGTTATTGGATCAGATAAAATCTAAAGACTTCTAGTCACATTTTTTTTTTATCTTACGTGAAAGAGAAGTTACGGTATATATTAATGACAATATTTAATACTTGGACTGATGCAATTTACCTTGAATATGTAACTCTTAACCTAGCTTTTAGCCTTGTACTCAAGCTCATATGTGGCCTATGGCCATGCCCGAAGTCGTTACCTTAATCGCAAGGAGGGGGATGCCGAAGGCAGGGCTAGTGACTGGAGTGAAGTCGTAACAAGATAGCCGTACTGAAAGGTGCGGCTGGATCACCTCCTTTTCAGGGAGAGCTAATGCTTGTTGGGTAAGTCAAAATTTAATATGAGGCCTAAATTTTTTTTTTTAAAAGATTAAATATATATTTTTATTTGAATTCTTTTCTTCTAGCTTTTAGAGATGCAAAGTTGTTAATAATTTTTTTATAATCGATTTCTTCCAATAATTCCTTTCAATTGATATTATAGCCAACCCATTTAATTATTCTAGTGACATTATTTATCTTAGCTAAGATTTATCCATTTTAATTTTGATAAACTTATTATCACTGAGGAAACTGTTATAGGAACTAATAACATTATTCTATAAACAATATAAATATTTGGAAAAGAATCAAGCCGTTTTATTTGATTGAGTATATAATATCTTCTATTTGTACTATTTTTTCTTGTCAAATCAATTTCAATTCACACGTTAGAAAATATTTTCATACTATCCATTTTAAAGTAAGCCAAATAGTTACTTTATTTAAATATCTAGAAAATTTTCTTTTGTTTCATATGAAAAAGTCTACTTTTGTACTAAAAACTCTATATTTTATTTTATTTAAATTATTATATACCAATTATTTCTAAAAAACGAGGGCCCCCAAATTTGGGGGCCTAAGGCAAACGCCTTATTAGACAAGGCATTAGAGTCGGCTATGGCTGTCCAACGGGACGGGACGGGACGAAATTAACAGGACGGGACGGGACGGGACGACATTTAAGCGGGACGGTGGCGGGACGGGACGAAACGGGACGGGACAAACGGTCGTCCCATCCCGTCCCGCTAACAAACGGGATAGGACGGGATGGGACGGGACGGAACGGGACGGGCGGGATGGTTTCGTGGGCCTTAAGTGTATTTTTTTAATAAAAAAACGTCTAGTTTTTTTAAAATTACTATATTTTTAAAGTTTGCAACGGCTAGATTTTTGACTTATTTAATAAACTTAAATGTTACTATGTTAGTATGTTAAAAAGAAAATTAGAAAACTAAGTAAAGAATTGTAAAATATTAAAACAAAAGACTTGTAATGAAATAATCTAGTAAATATAAATTTATAATAGAGTTATAATTTATTTAATATAATTTCAAAGTTTAAGTAACTAAGACAATTCATAAAAATAATTCATCGCTTAGAGCCTTTTATTTTATTAATAGAACTTTCAAATCTCAAATACAAATATAATTCTTTTGAAGAGCACCTATTCTACGCAGCCACCTTCTAGGAAGGGTTCTTTTTGAACTAGGCCTCTTAGTAGCCAATTACAAATTATCATACTAATATTTGTAAGCTCCTATATAGCTTCTTTGTAACTTATCAATAATATCTCTTGGACATTCTACTGGAATTGGCAATGTTGATTGATGTTCCATGAGCTCCATGCCGTCATCGCTCCCAGTGGTAAGTATCTAATTGTATTCTTCTTCTTCCCTAGTGGTTAGTTTCTCAAAACCACGATTTCTTCTTTCTGAATTAATCCAATCTCTGAATAAGACGGAAATCTCTAGACTGTCCTCCGCTAATGAATGTCTATGATCTCCAATTTGAAATCTTGCCGCGCTAAAAGCACTCTCCGATGCTACTGATGATGCTTGAATAGCCAGGATATCTCGGGCCATAATTGAAAGTGTTGGAAAAGCCTTGCCACGCTCCCTCCACCATGACAAAAGTTGTTCCTTGCCTTCTTCGTCTTTAATATTTTCCAATCCTTGATTAAGATAAGAATCAAGTTCATCATCAATAGAGGAATCAAAACCTGTTATATCATCCATATCTTCCCATAAAACTTCTGCTCCAGACTTAGAAGTAGAAGGAGCAGTTTCAGTACTAGTTGTATCCATAGATTTATATTTATCAAACATTGATCTAGCATAAGAATATATGCTAGCTTGGCAGTTTTCGAGAGATGGTTGTTCATTTTCTTGAATTTCTAAATTCTCATAAATTTTACGAACAAGTCCCTTTGCACCTCTTAGTTTTAAAGATGGGTTAAGTAGTGTAGAAATTAAATAAACTTCGGGAATAGGGAAAAAATACTTTTTAAATTTTAAAATTATTTCTTTAATGGCTGGTGCATAAGTTGGATTTTTTTTATACTTACCAAATACAACAGAAATTCCACAAATATACCATAATATTTGTGTAATAGTAGGATAATATATACCAGAAAATTGTTTTGTAGCATAATAAAATTTTTCTAAAAATTTAGTAAGCTCTCTGATCTCATCCCAATCAGAATCAACAATTTGATCAACAGGGTAAGCATTATGCATATTAAATACCTTTTGGATGGGCACCCGATAGTCATAAGCAATTGTAAGCATTTCATAAGTAGAATTCCACCTAGTACAAACATCTTTTGGAACTTTTCTAAATGGAAGGCCAGCACTAGCACATTGTTGAGCAAATTCACGAATTCTACTTTGTTTATGAGCACGAAAAATATAGCCACAAGCATGTTGTATTTTACTACAAGCATCAGAAAATAAATTAAGACCATCTTTTACAACCAAGTTAAAAATATGGCATGCACATCTAACATGAAAAATTATTGGATTAATTGGACAAAGTCTAGATTTTAAGCTATTTGCCGCGGTTGTGTTAGCAGACGCATTATCTAAGGTGATAGTTAGAACTTTATTAACAAGTCCATAAAAATCAAGTATTTGTAGAACAGTAGTTGCAATATATGCTCCAGTGTGTTTTGAATCAATAAATTTATAACCAATAATACGTTTTTGCAAGTTCCAGTGATGATCAACCCAATGACATGTAACAGTTAAATAATCACAACCATTAGGACTACGACCTATATCAGATGTGATAGACACTTCACAATCCAAGTGAAAACATACACAACGAATATACTGAAGATATTCAGTTTGAAATTTAAAAACATCATTTCTAACCGTGGTCTTAGGAAAACCTTGAAAAGCAGGGTTATAAGTTTCTTGTATATAATGCACAAAAGCAGGGTGAGAAGGAAAAGTAAAAGGTAAGCCACAGACAACCACCATTTTTGCTAAGTTCTCACGATCTCTATCTTTGTTATATTTGCGTAAAACATGACCAGAAGCAGGGTCAAATTGTTGTTGAATTTGATTAGAACCAGATCCACTAGGAGTGCCAGAACTGATGGTAGGATCTATAATTTTTCCGGCTTCTATGTTAGCTTGTATCCATAAATCTTTGTGAGCACTTCTTAAGTGTCTAGTTAAACCCCCCGTCCCACCACTCAATGAGTGTGCAAATTGTTGCTTACATTTTTCACAGATAGCACGAAGATTGATTTTTTGTGGGAAAAAATGAAGAAGAATGGGGGTATTTATAGTAGAAAATAGGGCCAAAGTGTAATTTAATAAACTTAGGGGTTATATTAAAAGTTTGGGGGGGAGGGGGGGTAGGGGATGTTTTGGGGGGTGTAGGGGCTGTTTGGACCGTTAACGGCTATTTTTGCCATTTAAGCCGTTGCCCAACGGATAGTTCTTTAAAAAAAATAAAAAAAAAAACTGGCGGGACGCGGGACGGGACGGGGGACGGGACGGGACGAAACGGGACGGGACAAACGGGACGAAATGGCCGTCCCGTGTCCCGTTTAACATTGGCCCATCCCATTTAACTTGAAGCGGGACGGGACGGGACGGGACGGGACGCGGGACGGGACGGGCCGGCCCGTCCCGTTGGACAGCCATAGAGCCGGCCCTGCTTCAATGTGATACTCCACTATATAGTAATTTTAGCAGAGTTTCACTCCAGACAGATAAGTTTCCTTCTACAATTTTAAACTGACAATCGTCTTGGTTGTCAAGATGCAATTTTTATTATTTTTCATCACCTTTTTGTTGAAATTTAACCATCTGGTATCCGAATTTACTGACCCGATTAATTGTTCACAATTTCAAAACGCAATATACCCACGGCTCGAGTGGTATGTTGGAATCAAGTCTTAACGGAATGGAGAATGAAATCAATGTTTGAAATCAAATATTTGAGTTCATTCACGAAACTGCTCGAATGATTTTTTTATTATTTTTTAGCTCAAATGAAATTAATGAGACCATTATTACATTGCGCTACAGGGAAGCTTAACACCATCTACTAATTCATCATCATAATTAAGGTCCTTGTGGAACCACCTACTCTCTATTTCATTATCATAAGATCATGAAATATGAATTTGGAGAATAGATAGAGCCACCATTAAAAAGAAATATCAAGCTTGCGGTAAATTGTGGATAGTGTAGCACTTTGTTAAACAACAAATTTTTCCTGTGTTTTAGCATTGTTTTCATTTTTATTTTTATTTTTCGCTGTAAAATTTTCCGTGCATAGTTTACAAATACTAGCGGTGCATGAGATATAGTCAATTTGTAAATTTGGTAGGGATACAAAATATGCCTAAGTTGTATAAGGGTGTTCCATAAGTCTTTATCCAAAATTATCACATAATATTGGAGGTTGTAATTGCATTTTACTTATACAAAAATTGTTACGCCTCTTTCTTCAATTCAGCCGATCGAACAACTAACATGGCTCCAGACATACTTTTAAAGGAAAATGATATTGTATAGTCGTCCTCAAAATAATAGTCGAAAAAATATATATTGTTTGTTTAGTTGTATATACATACACATTTCTCTATAGTATAAATTTTTGTAACTATCGAATATAAATAGTTTTAACCACGGACTAAAAGTGATATTTCCTTATTTTTAACTTATTAGTAAGACTACTATCTTTATTCACATCAAATCATGCCTATTGAGCCACTTCAAACTCCTTATAGTTAAGCTTGGGGTAAGAAGCACATTCAGAAGTGAAAAATATTGATATTCTCAATGTATTATTTTACTCCCAAATCAGGTTGTATGTGAAGGAGGATATAAATAATTTAATTTGTATTCATAGACAGTATGAAGAATTTAACACATTCAATTTAGGCTGATTAGTTTCACCATGTAATTTATGCATAGTGGTTGACTTTTAAGTTTTAAGTAAGATTACTCAGGGAACAAAATAAAACACTCTGACAAATAAGACCATTTTAATCACTTCTAGAGAATAACTAAACACCACATTCTTTTTTCATAAATATGTATTGCTGTAGCCCAAAAGAGCAAAAAGAAAAGAAAAAAAAGGTCCAAAAATAAAAAGAGAGCCTAATTAAAAACCCTCCTCCCTAATAACAACCTAAAATTCCCCTTTTCTCCCCCTCTCTATTCTCATTCTCTCTCTCTACTAGAGCTGTGTGACCCTGCCCTTTTGCTTTCGCCTTCTCTCCCAAATATAGAGAGAGAGTAAGAGAAAGCAGACTGCAACGCACGTCGCCACAGAGCGACCAACGCATGGATTCTCCTCTCTCTACCTTCCCTCCATTCCAAGTTCGCTTCGTCTTCACGGTATACCATTAGAGAAAAAAACAAAGCAAAGAACCCAAATAAGGTTAAAAAAGAAAAAGTCCATCTTCCAAGATTGGATTTTTAGCTGTGGCGGACCTTAGAAGAACCCTAGCAGCATTCCTCTTTTCCTCAATTCCTTCACTGCTGAGCAGTCGTTACGATACGAAGAAGAAAAGGAGGAAAAGAGGCTTTTACTACACTGTAAAAATGTTCTGGGTCACGAAATTTTCAGGCTTTATCGCCGCAGCAATGGTAATGATTGTTCTTTCCCCATCCCTACAATCATTCCCACCTGCTGAAGCTATTAGATCCTCTCACCTCGATTCCTATCTCCGATTCCCCAGTCAAATTGCTCCCCCTAATCGCTTCTCCTTCCGTAAATCCCCTGTATTCCGAAATGCCGCTGAATGCAGCACCTCCAATATATTGGGGACCAATGAGGTTTGCGATCCTTCACTGGTTCATGTTGCAATTACTCTCGATATCGAGTATCTTCGTGGTTCAATAGCCGCTGTGCATTCAATTCTACAACATTCTAGTTGTCCCGAGAGTGTATTCTTCCACTTTCTGGTCTCTGAAACAAACCTCGAAACCCTAGTTCGATCCACATTCCCTGAATTAAAATTCAAGGTATATTACTTTGACCCGGACCGAGTCCGAAATATTATATCCACTTCCGTTAGACAAGCGCTTGAACAGCCGTTAAACTATGCTAGAAATTACTTGGCGGATCTTCTAGAACCCTGTGTCAATAGAGTTATTTACTTGGATTCGGATCTTGTTGTTGTGGATGATATTTCGAAGTTGTGGAGTACGAGTTTGGGGAAAAAAACTATCGGAGCCCCGGAATATTGTCATGCCAATTTCACGAAGTATTTCACAGCGTCGTTTTGGTCGGAACCGAGATTTTCCGGAACGTTCAACGGCAGGAGACCGTGTTACTTTAATACGGGGGTTATGGTTATAGATCTGAAGAAATGGAGGCGGGTCGGGTACACAAAACGGATAGAGAAATGGATGGATATCCAGAAGACGAATCGGATCTATGAGCTGGGTTCACTACCGCCGCTAATGTTGGTCTTCGCAGGACACGTGGCGCCGATAGAGCACAGGTGGAACCAGCACGGGTTAGGCGGCGATAATGTGAAGGGAAGTTGCCGTGACTTGCATCCCGGTCCGGTGAGCTTACTCCACTGGAGTGGTTCAGGCAAACCGTGGCTCCGGCTCGACTCAAAAAAACCGTGTCCGCTTGATTCTCTATGGGCACCCTACGATTTGTATGGATTCTCGACGTGAATTGTGCCGGTAAATTCCTCCAGTAACTTTTTTTTTTAATTTTTAATTTGGTTCAATTTATTGGGGATTTTTAACTTCTCTAATTTTTTCCGATTTTTCTACTCAATTTATTTCGTTCAAATTTTCTTCCTTCTTTTATATTTTGATTTTAACATATGAACATTATGATTACCAGAAGAGACGATTTGTATTCTATTCTATTATTCGTGCAGCTTGAAATAAAAAGGGATTACAGATGATATTGAGCTCAATTTGCCTGTAATCAGGCTGTACTCTTGCTCCATTTGATTTCAATTACATTAAATTTGGTGGTTGTGCTTAATTTTACACTTTTAATTAGTATTTGGAAGCTCTAAGATTGTAGGTACGGTAGCAAGTAGGGTATATCTGCTGTGAAGTCAGCTAGATAAATGACCGACACTTAATGAGTGGCATATAAATAATTAAAAGACAGAAATACTATACTATAATTTGTATGCATTACACTTTTTTCTTTTTTAGCTCTACTTAAGTTAGTGTTGGATAATACTAGTCTAGTGGTAGTAGATGAAATATAGTAGTAACTGGAAAAGATGTGTAGCTCTTATCTACTCAATGCTTTCTTTTGAAGTATGCGATTATTAAAGAATTGTACTTATAACACATCCATCCAAAAAGTTAAATAAATGGGAGATTTTGACAAATGAATGTTAGGTTGTAGTTTGTAGGATTACCAGGGCTCTCCCGTTAAATGCCAAAGGCATTTTGCTATTTTCAAACTGTCATTTTAAATTTTTCAATGTATTGTTAATTATATTGTATCTGGGGCTACGTATTACTTAGAACATGGACCATGTGCGTGCAGCCTACTTTTGTTAATGTATGTAATAGTGATAGTGAGATGGTATGAAACAGCTTGGTTTTGATCAATGATTCTTTTTTTTATTAGCATAACATGGCTTTTTGTATAAGAAGAATGGGAAGAATGGGGTTTCTAAGAAATGTATGTAGAGGGGAAAGGGAAAGCAACATCGCACCCGGAGGTGTGACCTAGACATTCAATTAATCGGGATGTAAATTATAGTTCGATTCTCACAACGACAGAATAATGATTTATTTGCTTTTGTGTAAGCTTTTATGGGAATAGTTGAGATGTGTGCACGATAATTGCTGCTACTAAAAAATGCATTATGTGAGCCGTGGATGGGAGGGATAGTGTTGACACTTTTTTTGGATTATTGTAAACATAAGTGGGAATGACATTTAGCTAAAGATTGTGGCACATGGGATGCTAAGATAACGGTGCTAGCGACGGGAAAATTATTGTGGGATAGAAGAGTGTTGCTGGCCAGCGGGTTATGCGGTCCACTTTGTGCGATTCTGGAGAAGAATATCTATGTATATGAGAGGAGAGCCGAAAGAGGGAATAAATTAAAATTTGCAAGGAAAACATCAATTGTTGTATGGACAGTAGTGGAGTGCACCTAAGAGAAAAAGTAGAAAGGTGGAGGATATTAATTAAATGATAGAAGGGTGTGTTGTTGTTAAGCTTTGTTTCATTGACGTCTGCCAGGTTGTCCTTTCACATCATCAAAATCGCTGAGGACTAGGAAAATAGTAGTAGTCGTACTGTAAAAATTTAGGTTGTCATTCACAAATAAATCCAAAGGAGAGAAGACCTATTCGGTGCCGGCTTTGGCAGTTTTTGCAGTCCTAAGGGGTAAATAGGGAGAATCCAAGGAAGCCGTGATGGTAGGTGCCAAGTGCACGGGCTTCTTTTGAATTAAGTTGCAAACCCTTTGATTTCTTGTGAAATTCATCTTTTTTCTTTTTCTTTTTCTTTTTTTATTAATTTATAATCAGTATCTGATATTCAACAATAACATACCCAGTATTATCTACATCGTGGGATCTGGGGAGGATAATGTATATGCAGACCTTACCCCTACCTTGTGAGAATAGAGAGGCTGTTTCCAATAGACTCTCGGCTCAGGAAAGTATAAGCACTACATTAATGAAAATATAGACAAGAAGATACACTACCAAAAAGCCATATAAAAGTAGAGTAAAAACAACAAGATAGTAAGGTGATCAATAATGAAAGAAAACAACGGTTAGTCATAAAAACCTACTACCAACAGAAAGCGACTGCGTACAAATACTACTTTTATGAGTACTTTAGACTATTGTATACAGTAGAGAACAGGTATGCCCGATCTCCCAAGCTCGAGCTAGATGCGAAGGCAGACGCGGATTCCAGCTCTCCCATCCGAAGTTGGATTGAAGAATTCCGCCCCCTCATCAACCCTAGGTCATATAAATACATCCTAAAACACCACTTTGAGGGGAGAGACACTACTTTAGGGTTAGACAACACCCTTGGAGGCAAGAACACGCTAGGAGCAAGGAGGAAGATTCAACTACGAGTTTTTCCCCTTCTTCTTCCTATTTTATTGTTGGTTATGAATTGGAGTATTGTGTTTTCACATACTATTATGAATAGCTAATTCGTTTTCTAGGGTTTTGATGGAACCTTTTGGGGATGAATTGGTTGTTATATTAATATAGTTTTGAGTTAGTTGTTAATCTCTATTTGTTCAACTACGTTTTGATTTTGGTTAATTGAAAGGATCCTCAATTAGTTGTTCTTATTTATTATGTATCTGCTTGAGAGAGCGTACATATTTAGGTAGTTGTTTGAACAACATCACTCCCGAAGTATAGGGGAGAGTCATAACCGAGGGTTTAGAGGTTGGATGAGAGATAACGATACCTCGGGTGCGATCTAAGTGAACTGTAATGTGAATCTAGCTGGCGTAGCTTGAGAGAGTGCGTCTAGTAAATTATCATAATTGCTTGAGAGAGATTTATGATAGCCAGAGAGTTCATGATTGATAGAGGCAACTAAGTCAAAGCTACAAGAAACATACAATTAATGAAATCAACAATTGGGAAAATCATAACTCTAGACCTCCTTAATTTAGTCTCCAAATCTTTGTCTTGTTGGTTGATAATTTTACCGTTTTATAGTATTTGTTGGTTAATTAGTTAGATATAAAAATCTTAATATTATAATTTAGAAATTGTTCAAACTTGTCTTCTTTGCGATATTGAACAATTACAGCGAAATCTTAGTTCTATGTGGGATTCGACTCCAGACTTTTAGACCGGATTATATTTGCAGTGATCGCTTATCCATTTTAGGACTAGAGTTGGGCGTGATCAAATTTTAGCGTCGTTGCCGGGGAACTAACGGTGTAGTTGTAGCTGTATATATTGCTAGGTTACGAGTTTGAACTTTTATTTTGTTTTCTTTTGTTTTGTTTTTTTTTGTATTTTTTTATAACTATCGATTTGAGAAACATGGCATCTTGGAATTATGGGAATTTAGGTGTAGATAATTCTACTATTGATCTCCATACATATTGTGAAGGAAACCACCCGTGGCAAAATTTTCAAAACGTTCCTAAGAGCGAGTTATGTGCACCAACTCAATCTTATTTGTGGAATGTGTGTGATGTGTGTGGTGGTAAAAATGGTCACCTTCATGGTTGTGCTTATATTTCTTATTTTCCCCCAACCCCTTACTATGATGGTTCTACCTTTTCTTGTGAAGTTAATATGAACAAAGAACCTGTGAATGTGAACTTGAAGGAGATCAAGGATATGCTAAAGTTCCTTCTGGAACAAAACAATGAGAAACAATTGCATATAGAAAGGCAAGAGGCAACTATTCCCAAGTTGGAGGCTCAATTGAGTCAAGTGGTTGGAGCTTTTATTGCTCAACAAGCCAATATTGAGGATAGTAGCCAAGAAGAGCATGAATTTGAGGTGTTAATTGGGGAGGTCAGAGTAGAACATCAACAACCTAGCCAACCACAATTTGAGGATGTCAATGTTGAAGAAGTGAGACTAGAGCCAGCCAAGGACTTTGAGGATATAAATTTTGTTGACTCTAGTATCACTGCTGTTGAGGATGTTGAGAATCCTGAAGTTCATGTGTTTGAGCGCATTGGTCCACACTCCAAGCATTTTTCCACATTATGTTTAGATGATGATATGGAAATAGAGTCATCTAAACCAATCGAAGAGTCAAGGAATGAGGAACAAGGTGCATATATTCTGGAATTCTTCTTGCCAGAAAGTCAGGAGTACATACCTCATACAAAGGCCAAGGAGTGCAGAATACTACATTATTTCCTTGGGCCAGTTAGATTCGTTCCACCGCCCCATGACCATAATCATAAGCTTGAATCAAAATTGGGGGTTCAATTCATAAGCTCGAGGTGGAGGCAAAAAGTGATTCGCGTTGTGCCGCGACGTTAAATCAAGCGCTTGTTGGGAGGCAACCCAGCTTTATTGCTTTCTTTTGTTTATTTTTTTTTAATTGTATTATTTTTGTAGTGTCAATTTTTTATTTTTTTAGGAGAATGGAAATCTGTGACGATCCGACCCGTCGTATCAGGTATTACTGCCCCGTTTTCCTCATTTATTACTTCTTCATGTTTCATTACCGGTATGTGGTGAGTTAGAGTTGATTTGGATTGGTTTTGATAAGAAATGAGACACTTAGTCTCTTTTAAGAAGGCTTAAGTTGGAAAAGTCAACCGGACGTTGACTTAAGAGTTAGAGGGCTCGGATGTGATTTCCGGTGATTCGGTTAGCTTCGGGAGATGATTTGTGACTTGGGAGCGTGATCGGAATTTATTTTGGAGGTTCGGTGTAGAATTAGGCTTGAATTGGCGAAGTTAGTATTTTGGCGAAATCCGGTTGATAGGTGAGATTTTGATCTGAGGGTCGGAATGGAATTCCGAGAGTTGCAGTAGCTTCGTTAGGTGATTTTGGATATGTGTGCAAAATTTCAGATGATTCGGAGGTGATTTGGTTGGGTTTTGATCAAATGTGAGTTTCGGAAGTTTTTAAAGAACTTAGGCTTGAATCCGATGAGAATTGATGATTTTAGTGTTGTTTGATATGTTTTGATGATTGGAACCAGTTTGGATGATGTTTTAAGACATGTTGGTGCTTTTGGTTGAGGTCCCGGGGGCCTCGGGGTGATTTCGGATGGCTATCGGGATGAAATTCAAGTTGAGGAAATGGCAGATTTTGCTGGTATCTGGTATGTTCGCTTCTGCGGAAATGGACCGCATAAGCGGTTCCGCAGAAGCGTAACATTGGTCGCAAAGGCGGTCTGGAGTGGAGTTGGGCAGTTCCGCAGAAGCGGAACACTTTTCGCTTAAGCGAGTCCGCAGAAGCGGACAGGCGGTCGCAGAAGCGGGTTTGGCCAGGAGGTGAGCTTCCGCAGAAGCGGAAATTTGTGTCGCAGAAGCGGCCCTTGAGTTTTAATGAAATTCCGCATAAGCGAACAAAAACCGCAGAAGCGGTTGCGCGGAAGCGGGCGTGGGGACCGCAGAAGCGGAAACCCCTGAATCCAGTAGGAGTTTTATATTCATTTTGTTCCGCGAGGGTTATGTTATGTCCACCATTTTTAAGCGAGCTTGGGAGCTATTGGACGGAATTGAAGGCGGATTTCGACTAGGTGTGATTGGAGGTAAGTCCCTTGGCCTAAATACATGGAACTTTGATAGATTTAACATGGAAATTGGTTGAAATTCTTCAAAAAGGGGTAAAGCTAGGGCTTGAGTTTTTGATATTTTAAATTGGGATTTGATAGGCAAAAATATGCATTTTCATCATTTATCAACACCCCACACTTAAACTCTTGTTCGTCCTCGAACAATCAAACTACGCTTTTTTTATAGACACGACCTTTTTAAATAATTATCCTAACTCATCACACCAAGAGTATTTAAAATAAACTAAGCACAAAGATATAACATCTTCACTGATATTGACTCATAAGTACCATGCATTATTCACAACTCACCCACTTACTCTAACATAGAGTCACTGACATTACTTCCTTCTATGAATCATATATAAACAAGAGAGTAGTTCCAACACAATAAATTTAAGAACACTTAGGAACTCAAGATAGAAAGAATTCACTCACTCTCAGAAATAAGTTCATATGCAAAAAAGATGCACCATAAGCTTGCCCGTAGTGTACTACTCCACTAATCGAGCTCATTCAATCTAGGATCAATTAGACTTTATTTGGTTGTACTGTAGGCTACGAGACGGGTATCATAGTATATAAGAAAGTGACTACACCTCCCTAACTTTAATACATATACTTTAACATTCAAAACCCATACTTATTTAAACCAAAAACTCCACTTCACATCAATGTATATTACCATTCTTCTTTAAGCACACTTACATCAAAAACCACTTATCAAGAATATTTTTTTTCTTATCACAACAATCATAATTTTTTTTCTTTTTTTTTTTCAATTCAAGTGGTTCTTACTTTTTCAAAACAGTGCACCTTTCTCCTTATTTCATTAGTTCCACTCAAAAGCCAAACCAACCACCCCACACTTTAACTTTTACATAAATCATCACAATTCAAGTGCTTATGAGAGTTTAAAAGGTTCAAATAGATAGTCCATTCAAACAAATGGGTAAGATTATGTGTTGCCAAAGAAACAGGATTACAGGCTCAAAGGGGTTAACTACGATACATAACAATTAGGCGGGTAAAAATATACGTATCTGGTCAACAAAAAATGCCTATATCACTTCCTAGACTGAATAAAACTACTATTTCGCTTTGCAAACACACGGGCAAGTTCTAGGCATCAAATGCAATGACAGAATTTAACAAATCCTTACTCACACATGGCACATAACTCACTCAAGATTGGTTTGATTCAAGACACTCTAGTCAAAGCAGTTAAGCAAATTAAGATCATACAATTTAAGGTACTTATACAAGAGTCAAAAACTGAGCCTAAGCGTCACAGCCAAAGTACTCACTATTCTCAAGGCATAACCAAGTCAAGAGATATTGCTTCAATTCAAAGCATAACACAATAGCTCCTACTCCCAAAAAAAAACTAACTACGCCGGTTCAAATAAAATCTTGGAAAAGAACGCGGCACAAAAGAAAAACCAAGGGGGAAATATTACACTACCTACAAAGAAAATCTTTTTGTTTTTATTTCTTTAGACTTAAATCCCTCAAGAAAATTATCTAATAGATCCATCGTCGGGAAAAGTCCAATCTTTTAAAAAAAATACTATTTAATTAAACTAATACGGCTAAAGTAGCATGAAAAGTCACCCAGACAATCTCATCACCCCACACTTAAAATTGTGCATTGTCCCAATGCACAGCATAACCATAAGAGGGTAAGAGAAACTCCCTGGTAGGCCAAAGGCCGAAGCACTAGCAGTTCATGGGGTACTCAGACTTCTCTCAGGCTTGGTCCTTCGTGCGGGTACCTCACACTTAGTTCCAACCATTTAATTTGCTGTTGCATCCTTCCAATACCTTTGCTTTCCATGCTCCTAAAAAAAATTGACACTACAAAAATAATACAATTAAAAAATATAAAAAATAACTTAAAGAAACCAATAAAGTGGGGTTGCCTCCCAACAAGTGCTTGATTTAACGTCGCGGCACAACGCGAATCACTTTTTGCCTCCACCTCGAGCTTATGAATTGAACCCCCAATTTTGATTCAAGCTTATGATTATGGTCATGGGGCGGTGGAACGAATCTAACTGGCCCAAGGAAATAATGTAGTATTCTGCATTCCTTGGCCTTTGTATGAGGTATGTAATCCTGACTTTCTGGCAAGAAGAATTCCAGAATATATGCACCTTGTTCCTCATTCCTTGACTCTTCGATTGGTTTAGATGACTCTATTTCCATATCATCATCTAAACATAATGTGGAAAAATGCTTGGAGTGTGGACCAATGCGCTCAAACACATGAACTTCAGGATTCTCAACATCCTCAACAGCAGTGATACTAGAGTCAACAAAATTTATATCCTCAAAGTCCTTGGCTGGCTCTAGTCTCACTTCTTCAACATTGACATCCTCAAATTGTGGTTGGCTAGGTTGTTGATGTTCTACTCTGACCTCCCCAATTAACACCTCAAATTCATGCTCTTCTTGGCTACTATCCTCAATATTGGCTTGTTGAGCAATAAAAGCTCCAACCACTTGACTCAATTGAGCCTCCCAACTTGGAATAGTTGCCTCTTGCCTTTCTATATGCAATTGTTTCTCATTGTTTTGTTCCAGAAGGAACTTTAGCATATCCTTGATCTCCTTCAAGTTCACATTCACAGGTTCTTTGTTCATATTAACTTCACAAGAAAGGTTAGATCCTCTCTCTC